>NC_084888.1:10439303-10694303 GCF_958979055.1 Alnus glutinosa | reverse complement strand
CTAGTTCCAAATTTAGGGGTTTTTGATAAAATAAAACATAAACAAAATTAATGAAAATAAAAGGGTCTAGGGTTTTGGAATCCACACCCACCAAATCACAACAACCTAATCTCATGCTCATCACACATATTTCGAATTCTTTCAAACCAATCTTAGGTATGTTCTACTTTTGCTTCAAAAATAGTTTAAATCATTCAATGAATCCATTCTTCCACAAATCACAAAAGATATCTAGTTTCAACTAAATCATCAAATGTATCCATAGAATGAAACACAATGAATATCCAATATACATGAAAACCCAAGCCATCAATTTAATGAAACTATATCAAATCATCATTTGTATCCGGAAATCACAAGAGATATCCAAAAATAATCTCATAAACCGAAATAGAACAATGAGAAATCAATCTCATAAACTCAAATAGCATAAACAAGCATGAAACTCAGTTTCTATTCACTGGTGAGGTTTCATCCTCAACCCTAGATGAAAGTATTAGCTAGACATGAACAAAGAAAGCATAAATAAACTACAAGAATGCATTAAAAACGAATAAACTTACAAAAGATTGAAGTTCTAGGTCAAAATCAACCCAAAAAACCCTAAAATACAGTGAAATCGGCCCTTAGGGCACTCCTAAGCGGCCTCCTCCGCGGCTCCCCTTCTTAAAATGAGAAAAGAATGGTATTTATAGAGTTAGTTAGGGTTTCTGAAATTCCAGCTCCGCATAAATTCAATCAATCGATTTTATAATTGATTGATCGACATCGGGAAAATTTCGATCGATCGACTTCACAGCAATTCCAAATCTCCAGCTTTTATGCATTTTCACTTGAAAATAACTATTTTTCTCTTTATGTCATGCAAAAACGTAAAATCACCAAAACTAAACAAAACATCAGAAAGTAATAAAGCTAAAGGTTTAACTAATGTAAATTAAGGGATCCAAATATACACTTTTTGGCACTCATCAAATGCCTCCAAACTTACATTTTGCTAGTCCCTTAGCAAAACAAAATGAAAAACAAAATCAAAGCATGGAACATAAGTCCTCTTTCGTGAGAAAAACGATTGCATTTAACATATGCAATAAGCCTTTTAAACCCCTAGAACTTCCTAGTGGACGAGTGAAGTCTCGTGAGGGTTTGCCAGAAATAACCACAAACATTGAAACACTATGTTGTCAACAAGAAAGAATTTTCACACAAACCACGGTTCATACGTCATTGGCATGCTTAAAAAGACAAACCCCATCATAAACATCAACAGGGGATCCAACATCAAATCACTCATAAATGGACAATTAAGACATCACATTTTCTCAAAAGTGTAGAATGAAATCAACATGCAATTATGAGGTTTCATTTTAATCTCAAGATAAGTACTTCAAAAATCGTTGAACTCCCTATCACATGAAACAACCAAGGCAAGATATGCAAATTATTTTATTTTATATATATTTTTTTGTTTTTTTTTGTTTTTTTTTTTTTTTGTGTAGGATATGCAATGCTTGGCTCCCTTAAGCTTTCTAGTTGACCCATGTAACGAGTGTTGGGCCAGTGGCTCCCGAACCAAATGGTCTTAGGGCACTAGATGTAGAAACATCCCTAAGGGCTTAATTACTCAAGTCAAAAAGGCTACGAAGCCAAACTAGCCATACAATTAACCAAATTGAAATTCTCACCTTTTGACGCGAACACTCAATGCTTAGTGAGGCAAGAGACCCGGTTACTCAGTGAAAAGCTCAAAATGATCTTTTTTTTTTCTTTTTCTTTTTTAAATATCTTGCAAGCCAAGGTTATTTATCAATAGGTCATCCAAAAATTCTTAAATACACAATTAAGCACAAATTCATACCCCACAGATTACATGCTAATGTGCTCGTGGTAATTCAACTCAAACAAGTGAAGTCTCACTAGCCCAAAAATAAGTCAAAAGATTCAGATTCCTAAAGATATGATGTGTTCAAAACTTTAAGCAAACCAATGAAATGCAAACCACAGTTACAGTTTAACTCAAACTTGACAACAAATTTATTTATTTTTTTTTTTTTTTAGAACAAAAAGACAACTAAAAATAACTAAACAAATAGAAAAATAAATAAATAAACAAACAAATGGACAAGTGTTTTTCCATACTCCCAAACTTGAATTACACATTGTCCTCAATGTGTAGTGTAGAAATACATTACCAGAAGTAAGGAAAAATCAAGGTGTGAAAAAGGTCAAGGCGTCCCCCAAACTTAAACACCAAAACACTTGTTAACAAAAACTAACAGCAATATTTTCTCACAAGAAACACACATCAAAAGGTTAATTGCTGTCAGAAATAAAAGTAAAATGAAAAGAAATAAAAATGAAATGAAAGAAATCAACTGTACAAAAAGGTAAAAGAAAATTTACAGCGCCTTCCCCGATCATGTGGATGTCCAACCAATCCCTTCCACTCTTTCTTCTTTAAGAATTGATATCCCTCGGGTGGAATGATAAAGGAATGAGCTTCAGTACTCATTTCCTTGTCGTTGGACGAATTTGGATTTAACGGGGGCGCTGTGTGCTCAAGGTGCTCCTCTCCTCCTTCCCCTTCAAACTCAGCTGCTGAAGAAGATGTGCTGGGGAGTGATATCTCAATGGTTTCCCCATTAAAAACTACTTCACTCCCAAGTGAGGCGGTGGCCTGGGCATGCTCATGATAAGAAATGCTGAAATCATGCTCATCAATCATGTAACACCTTGTGGCCATTAGCTAGCTTTGAAACTCTTCTTCCTCTATTCTGGTGACTTCATCAACCAGATATTCTATCTGTCCTTCTATCCTGGCAATCGCTTGAGTGTTTTCCATAGTAGCATTCTTCATGTCACTAATAGCCTGGCCTATGAGCTCTATGAAAACCTTGAGAGTGTCTTCCAAAGTGGACTGTGAGGAAGAAGCTAGATAATTGTAGGATCAAGGATGGGAAGATTGGCTATCGAACTGCGGATAATCAGGATGGTGCAGTTCTTGAAATTGGGGAGCACAATTTCTCATAGCTTGAGTATACCACGAGAAATCAGGACGATTGCTCCAGTCCGGGTTGTCGCTTGAGTGTTTTCCATAGTAGCATTCTTCATGTCACTAATAGCCTAGCCTGTGAGCTCTATGAAGACCTTGAGAGTGTCTTCCAAAGTGGACTGTGAGGAAGAAGCTGGATAATTGTAGGATCAAGAATGGGAAGATTGGCTATCGAACTGCGGATAATCAGGATGGTGCAGTTCTTGAAATTGGGGAGCACAATTTCTCATGGCTTGAGTATACCACGAGAAATCAGGATGATTGCTCCAGTCCGGGTTGTAAAAATTGGGATTTGCATCAAATCCCGGACTAGAGAAATTGGGGTTCATTTGCTCATAAGAAAGATTGCAGAATTGTTCCCAGGAGGGACAACTACTAGCACTATGATAAGGATCAGAGTAATATGAACATGGTTCATGTGGGTTGAAACTGTAAGGGTAGTTGGTTGGAGCAAGTGTCCTACCACTAGGTGAAGCATGTTGTGCAGAAAAATCACTATAATTATCAAAATAAAAATCCATGCTTCACTTGAGCCCTAGAGCATGCAAATATCCCCAACAGAAATGAACCAAGTGTTTTTTTTTTTTTTTTGAAAATTAAAATAAACTAGAAAAACAAACAATAAAATAAGGTAAGACAGAAATAAAATATTAACAAAATGAACTAAAAACAAACAGATTTTTTTTTTTTTTTTAAACACTTCCGGTTTCTGCTGCTATCTTCAGACTTTCGCTCGATCGACTATAGGGTCGATCGAGCGACGTTCGATCGAGCGAATATTAACTCAATCGATCGATCAAATTTTGGTTGGATCGATCTATTTTCGATCGATCGATCGACTTTACAGGGCACTCAGAAAGTGCAGCAGCTGCAGAAACAAAACCGGAAAAACAACAGTTTTTCTATTTTTTTGAACATAAAACAGAAACAAAACAACAAATATATGAAAGAAAAAATCTATCTAAACTAGTAGAAAAATAAAATCAATTCAAACAAAAATCAATTTTCACAAACTAAACAATTCCCCGGCAACGGCGCCAAAAACTTGTTGTGCAAATTATAATATACTCGCAAGTGCACGAATCGTTTGCAATATAGCGTTACGCAAGTGCGAGGTCGATCCCACAGGGAATTGAGTTGCAAAAATTAATCTATATTCAAACTAATCCTATTTTAACCTAGTTCCAAATTTAGGGGTTTTTGATAAAATAAAACATAAACAAAATTAATGAAAATAAAAGGGTCTAGGGTTTTGGAATCCACACCCACCAAATCACAACAACCTAATCTCATACTCATCACACATATTTCGAATTCTTTCAAATCAATCTTAGGTATGTTCTACTTTTGCTTCAAAAATAGTTTAAATCATTCAATGAATCCATTCTTCCACAAATCACAAAAGATATCTAGTTTCAATTAAATCATCAAATGTATCTATAGAATGAAACACAATGAATATCCAACATACATGAAAACCCAAGCCATCAATTTAATGAAACTATATTAAATCATCACTTGTATCCGGAAATCACAAGAGATATCCAAAAAATAATCTCAAAAACCGAAATAGAACAATGAGAAATCAATCTCATAAACTCAAATAACATAAACAAGCATGAAACTCAGTTACTATTCACTGGTGAGGTTTCATCCTCAACCCTAGATGAAAGTATTAGCTAGACATGAACAAAGAAAGCATAAATAAACTACAAGAATGCATTAAAAACGAATAAACTTACAAAAGATTGAAGTTCTAGGTCAAAATCGACCCAAAAAACCCTAAGATACAGTGAAATCGGCCCCTAGGGCACTCCTAAGCGGCCTCCTCCGTGGCTCCCCTTCTAAAAATGAGAAAAGAATGGTATTTATAGAGTTAGCTAGGGTTTCTAAAATTTCAGCTCCGCATAAATTCGATCGATCGATCGACATCGGAAAAATTTCGATCGATCGAACTTGAGATTCGATCGATCGACTTCACAGCAATTCCAAATCTCTAGCTTTTATGCATTTTCACTTGAAAATAACCATTTTTCTCTTTATGTCCTGCAAAAACATAAAATCACCAAAACTAAACAAAACATCAGAAAGTAATAAAGCTAAAGGTTTAACTAATGTAAATTAAGGGGTCCAAATATACACTTTTTGGCACTCATCAATATCCAAGAATGCAATGTCTAGAAAAGTTCTAGCTATGAAAGTCTTTGGATTTAAGTGTGTCCAAGTGACCCTCCTCACTTTCCTGGAAACTCACCTGGTTTCACATTGGAAAATGCTGTTTACCCCATTTAGGTATTGGTTTGTTATATTCTTGGGGCCACTTGTGAGCATTTATAAAGTTGTTAGATGTTAATGAAATCATAATTATTATGATGATTTTGGCAGAGCCAAAGCATCCCAATTTTTGAATAATAATTGCATCAAGATTACACACACGTAATTATCATAATAATTTTGGGAGAGCCACAGCATCCCATTTTTATTGATAATTATATCAGGATTACACGTATGAACATCGTAAATAATTTTATTAGATGTTCATGAATTGCAGCGTAATTATTATGATTTTGGGAGAGCCACAACATCCTAATTTTATAATAATTACATAAAGTACACAATTGAACTTCATATAAAAAAAAAAAAAAAAAAAATTAACATCATGTTGTAATTAATTCATAAATTGCTTATCCCCATAGGGACGTTTTTATTTTTATGAGTTAATTAGAATAAGATAACAAATTTAGCATTAAAAGTAAAGTTTCTCTTAGACCCACAGGTACGGAGAATTTTATTTATTAATGTTTAAATTTATTAGTCTTATTAATAAAGGGTAAATTTCATGCGTGATGTAACCTTTGCCCACAGGTATGTTGAAATTTACTATTTACTATTAAATTGGCATTGGCTAATATAAAATAAAGTTACTTCATAACATTAAAGTATTATTTTATTTTATTTCTTGGTCATTGCAGCTATTCTTATTACTCTACCTTTTGGTAGTTTATATTCCAATACTTTATGAGAATATTTTTCTAGTTAGAAAAATATTAATATGCTTTTTCATTTGAGTGTTTCTAATCCCATTATGGGAATGGAGGATATTATAGCTTAGATTAAGTCCCTAAATATTGAGATTTTGAGTCATTATTGGTTTATTTCATTTTTTTTGAATTCTCTCTTCTAAAATATGGAATTTTATCTTGAGGCATACATAAGGATAAATTGTTAGTAAAGTAACTTCTGACCATGTATGTTCAAGAATATGAGAGAATCTATGAAGTGTTCACATGGTTACTCATGTTAAGGGAAATATCGATAAATGCAATCATGCCCAACAGTTAAAGCATGAGAATAAGGTGCCAATAAAGTATTATGGCAATCAAGATACCAATTTCTCCTACAATAAGGAAAATTAATGGCATATAAAAAAAGATTGCATGAAGTATGAGAAATGACTTAAAATAAAGATAATCTCATATATCTAGTATGTCGTGAATCTCTTTAAGTGACTCATTCAAATATGTTGTGGATTGATTATGGTTTAACAATCCACATTGTCAACAAATGCAGAACATGTGTTTACAATTGAAGGATATTGGGATTTATAGATTAATTTTAAAATTCAGTTATTTTTTTGACCTCAATAATGTTTTAAATATTCCATAATTTTCAAGAAAAATTTAATTTATATTTTAGCCTGTTAAATAAAATTTCAATTTTTAACTTGAAATTTTTAGGGTGGAATATTAGTTGATGGTTTATTAAAATTTATCTATATCCCAACTTTGAAGCAAATTTATTGTTTATGCATATTGATGTTGACGTAAAGTGGAGTTTTGTGAATGAGAAATGCTCTTGTTATGGCATTGAAGATTGAAATATATCTTCATAAAGAAAATAAAAGTTGATAAATAATAATTTATTGATTTTGGTACTTGTGTGGACTGCATAAGGGAAAGCATACCAACAAGACCACTAAAGATGCCAAAGAGAGCCTTTTGAAATTCTTGAGATGATACACATTGATAGATGTTGACCTTTTCATACTCACTGCCTAAATGGTCAGAGATATTTTTTTTTATCTCTTTTAGTGATGACCATATAAGATTTATGTATCTCTATCTTTTAAAATAATAAGGCTAAGGTATTGAATGCTTTCAATACCTATAAGGTAGAAGAAGAGAAACAACATGACGATCATAAGATCTAATATAGGCACAAAGTATTATGGTAGGTACACACAAAAGGGGAATTGATTATTAATACTAATATTCTATTACTCTTATGTAAAGCCTTGAAGACCGTTGTGTATATGTTAAATAGGATTCCATTTAAGGTTGTCCTTAAGACACCTTTTAAAGTATGAAATAGACGGAAGCCAAGTTTAAATTATTTACACATATTGAACCTAGTGGGAGTGTTTATCCTCAAAGGTTTTACTTAGAGGAAACACGAGAGTTGACTGAGGCTTGTTGTGGAAATATCTACCTAAATAAATAGGCAAATACTTGTACGTTTTACTCGCAAGTGCACAAGATCAAAACAATAGTATAGCAGGCAAATATGAGATCATTCCCACGAGGATTGGTATAAATTGTATTTAAAGAGAAATTCCTAAAAGCGATATGTTGAATAAGACAGGATAAAAGATTGAATTAAAAATAGAAAAGGTAGGGCTTCGATATCCACCGCTAATCATACTCAAATAAGATTCGCAATATGCACAATACTACAATCATAACATGATGCTTAATGCTTACCAGCCACAAGGGAATGGTATCTTCTCCTAAAGCTATTGATTTCCCTAAACAACGAGTTAGGCATGGTATCTACTCTAACTCTTTTCTTCCTTGAAGGATTTAGCATGGTATCTACTAAGTTGTTCTTTAAGAAAGCATAAATCTATGGAAATCGATAAACACACTCAGATTGAAATATGGTATCTATTCCAGTTGTCTTTATGTTGATTAATCTAAGAACCTGTGTCGGGGTTCTTCCGTTACTCTATTATGCCCAGGACTCGGTCATCCAAATTGACATAAATAACAAATCCATACCATAAGAATATGCTAGCTAAACATAAACATGCGAGGAATTCAAGAAACTAGAATTAATCAAGTTAAGCATCAATATATAAATTGTAGCAAGGCAAATTGAAAAACTTAAAAAGACATGATTAGGGCTTCAATCGAGCCCTAACTAAAGTATTAGTTACACATAATTTGGATGGAAATCATCCTCATAAGAAATTAATAAAGGAAAAGAAAGAAAATAAAAACTATAAAAAACCTCCTTCTTGATGTAGCCTTTGATTCTTCCTCCAAGTTTGTATGTCTTTCTTCAAAGGCTAGAGGCCTATTTAGAGGGATTAGAGAAGCTTTAGAAACTCTAGAATTCCTATTACAATTCTAAGTAAGTTTTCTAGTCCAAAAAGAATAATTACAAATCTTCTCCTTTTTCTGAAATTTCTATCCAAGTAGGAAAAGGATTCCAAAATTCGTACAGATTTGCGGTCTTTTATTGCGGGACGATTTTGGCATGGAAAACATCCTAATTAGGAAAAATCTATTTCTGACATATTTGTTGCATTTATTATTAGCTTTCCAACGCCATCAATTTTGTTATAATCTGATACTTGAGGCGAAAGTTATGATTAAATTACTGAGACGTGCTCATTCTAGATTCTTTCCAAAGATAACGAATTTTTGCCAACTTCTCTTTCCTTAAATTCAAAATTGATTTGGAGTTTGAATCTATCCAAAAGTGAGTTTGCTGACTTCATTATAATCTTGGAATTTGATCGGTTTTTCTTCTAAAACCTGTAAAATATAAGAAAACACAAAAACAACACAAAACATCAAATTATAACAAAACTAAGAGTATAACATATGTAAATTAAGGGGCTTGAATGTGTAACATTCAGCACTTATCACACCCCCAAACTTACATGTTGCTAGTCCCTTAGCAATGCAGAATTGAAAAAAAATGAAAACTAAAACAATAACTACTCTACCTCCTCTGTCGCGGGAAACACGATTGCATTTAGCGTATGCAATAAGCCTTTTAAACCCCTAGGACTCCCTAGTGGACGAGTGAAGTCTCGTGAGGGTTTGCCATGAATGATACCCACAAACATTATGCCAAAATTCATGTTTATTCCAAAGAGTTAAGTGTCACCAAAATTATGATTCTCATTTATTAGCAAGCTTAGAAAGATAAACTCCTTCTTCAATATAAAATAGAATTCCAAAGTCTAACCACTTACAAACGACAAGCTCAGGCATCATAAGTTCAATTCAGTGTAAGGTGAACTAACACATAATCATGAGGCTTCAAATTAAATCCAATGTGCAATGATTCAATATCTCAAAATTCACTGGGATCCCCATCAAATTGAATAACCAAGGCATAATAGCAAGAGCTTTATTTATTTATTTATTTATTTATTATTATTATTATTTTTTATTATTATTATTTTTTTTTTATTTTTTTTTTTTCAGACTGTGCAATGCTTAGTTCTCTTATGCTTTCTAATTGACCCATGTAACGAGTGTTAAGCTAATGCTCCCAAACCAGATGGTTTTAAGGCATTAAGTGTTGAAACACCCCTAAGAGCTTGCTAACTCGAGTCAAAAAGGGTACAGAACTAAACTAGTCATGACTTTAACCAATCTGAATTTCTCACTTTTTGACGTGAACATTCACTGCTTAATGAGGCAAGAAGTCCAGTTACTCGGTGAAAGCTTCAAAAATGGTTTTTATTATTATTATTATTATTATTATTATTATTATTATTATTATTATTATTATTATTATAAATATGCCAAGGTATCCATTTAACAAGTCACCCATCTTCACTTAAGACATTGAAAAATACACAATCAGGTTCATATATCATACCTCAAAAATTATATGCTAATGTGCTTGTGATAGTTTAGATTGAAACAAATGAATCCTTAGATGCCAAAGTAAGTAGTAGGACTTTAGCATCAATTTCAAATGATTATGTGTTCAACATTCTAAGCTCACCAATGAAATTTAAATCACAATTTTTAGATCAACCAAAGTCTTAAAAATAACATGAACGTGCAATTTCATATTTTTTTTTTTTTAAATTAAAAGTGTGTGTATGTCCCATACCCCCAAACTTAAATTACACATTGTCCTCAATGTGTAGATAGAATGGAAAGATCATACCCGGAAGATGAGAAAATTGGTTGGACTAGGTATGGCTCGTAGCACACCCCCAAACTTGAATGCAGAAACACTTTTCCTAAAAACAAAACTAGGAAGGAAAAAAAAAAAAAAAAATTATGACAAGATGGGTTGCCTCCCATGAGCGCTAAGTTTAATGTCTTCAGCCAGACAAAGGAAAACCAAAAAGAATAAACAAAAATCAAAACAAATAAAAAGTTTAAAGGATATGGCAGTGTCAGTGCATGATGTGGCCTTAGTATCACTGATCGAGGTAGAAGCGCTCGAGCCTAGTATGAATTTCGCTCGAGAGCAGGATAGGCAGTGTTCAGAACTGGATGTAATTCCAGATCTTCTTCTTGAGGCTGAAAGTCGGTCTCAAAGTAAGGTTTCACTCTATGCCCATTCACCATGAAAGTGTGATTTTTTTCTTTGTTATGAACTTCTAGTGCTCCATGAGAGAAAACCTTAGTAACAGTGTAAGGGCCATACCACCGAGATTTAAGCTTACCTAGAAAAAGTCGTAATCTGGAATTGTATAGCAATACCTTTTGGCCTACATGAAACTCTTTTCGAACAAGTTTCTTGTCATGATATGCCTTAGTTCGTTCCTTGTAGATCCTTGCATTTTCATAGGCATCATGTCTCAATTCTTCAAGCTCAACCAGTTGCAATTTTCTCTTTTCACCTGCTTGCTTCATATTGAAATTGAGTTGCTTTATGGCCCAGTATGCTCGATGCTCCAACTCCACAGGTAAATGGCAAGCCTTCCCAAATACTAACCGATATGGTGACATACCAATTGGAGTCTTGTAAGCAGTTCGATAAGCCCATAGTGCATCATTTAAGCGCAAAGACCAATCCTTTCTGTTTGTGTTCACTGTCTTCTCTAGGATGCTCTTGATTTCTCTATTGCTAATCTCCACCTGTCCACTGGTCTGGGGATGATATGGAGTACCTACCTTATGTGTGATCCCGTACTTCTTTAGCAAAGAAGCAAAAGGGTGATTGTTAAAATGGCTTCCTCCATCACTAATGATCGCTCTTGGGGTCCCAAATCAAGTGAAAATATAATCCTGCAAGAACTTCACAACAACTCGATGATCATTAGTTTTAGAGGGGACAGCCTCGAACCATTTAGACACATAATCAACCCCCATTAGAATATATAAAAATCCACAGGAGTTAGGGAAAGGGCCCATGAAATCAATACCCCATACGTCAAAGAGTTCGACCTCCTGAATATTCTGTAATGGCATTTGATTTCGGGAAGAGATGTTCCCTGTTCTTTGGCATCTATCACAAGCACTGCAAAACCCAAAAGCATCTTTAAATATAGTAGGCCAAAAGAAACCTGCTTGTAATACCTTCAGTGCTGTCTTCTTTGCTCCGAAGTGTCCTCCACAAGCAAGCTAATGGCAATGCTGTAAAATGCTGGTATGCTCTTCCTCGGGTACACATCTCCGAATGATTTGATCAGGACAGAATTTGAACAGATAAGGTTCATCCCAATGGTATTGTCTAGATATAGATATTAATCTCTTCCTTGCTTGACTAGACATACTTGGGGGAAAAACCTTTGTAGTGATGTAGTTCACAATGTCTGCATACCAAGGAGGGTGGACATTGACGGCAAATAATTGCTCGTCTGGAAATTGTTCGCCTAAGGGGAGCTCACTCCCTTCTTCTTCATGAAGCAACCTGGACAAATGATCTGCAACCACATTTTCACTTCCTTTTTTATCCCTTATTTCTAGATCAAATTCTTGCAATAGTAAGACCCATCGAATCAATCTAGGTTTTGCATCCTTCTTTGCAAACAAGTATCTGAGAGCAGCATGATCAGTGAAGATGATGACTTTAGATCCAATCAGATATGATCTAAACTTTTCCAATGCAAAGATGACTGCTAACAGCTCTTTTTCAGTGGTGGAATAATTTAGCTGAGCATCATTTAAGGTTCTAGAAGCATAATAAATAGCATGAGGTACCTTCTCAACTCGCTGGCCTAAAACAGCTCCCAAGGCAAAATCGCTGGCATCATACATAAGTTCGAACGGGAGGTTCCAATCTGGTGCCATCATGATTAGTGTAGATGTAAGTAGTTTTTTCAATAAATTGAAAGCATCCATGCACTCGTCAGTCCATACAAACTTTGCATCTTTGGCCAACAGTGCGCAGAGGGGTCTAGAAATCTTGGAGAAATCCTTGATGAATCTTCTATAAAATCCGGCATGCCCCAGAAAACTTTTTATACCCTTTACCGTCATAGGCGGAGGGAGTTTGGAGATGATGTCAATCTTTGCCTTATCAACCTCAATACCTTTGCTAGAAATACCATGACCCAGCACGATGCCTTGTTGTACCATGAAATGGCACTTTTCCCAATTAAGCACTAGATTGCAGTCTTCACACCTTTTGAGAACAATCTGTAGATGATGGAGGCATTCATCAAAGTTAGAGCCAAAAACACTAAAATCATCCATAAATACCTAAATGAATTTTTCCACCATGTCTGAAAAAATGCTCATCATGCATCTTTGGAATGTAGCGGGTGCATTGCATAATCCAAATGGCATCCTCCGGTAGGCAAATGTGCCAAAAGGACATGTGAATGTGGTTTTTTCTTGATCCTCCGGAGCTATGGCAATCTGATTGTACCCACTGTACCCATCGAAGAAAAAATAGTAGTTGTGACCAGCTAACCTTTCTAACATTTGATCAATGAAAGGTAGAGGAAAGTGATCTTTTCGGGTCTCCTTGTTTAGCCTTCGATAGTCAATACATACCCTCCATCCGGTGGTAATTCTTGTAGGTACCAGCTCATCTTCTTCATTCTTCATCACTGTAATTCCACTCTTTTTCGGCACTACTTGAACTGGACTTACCCATTTGCTATCTGAGATGGGATAGATAATGCCAACATCTAGCAATTTGAGAACTTCATCTCTAACCACCTGCTTCATGTGTGGGTTAAGTCGTCTTTGTGTGTCCCTGGTTGGCCTTGCTTCCTCCTCAAGGAGAATTTTGTGCATGCATTTGGAGGGGCTTATGCCTTTAATGTCGGCAATAGTCCATCCTATTGCAGTTTGATGATCTCTAAGAACCCTTAAAAGCTTCTCCTCTTCCCCGAAACTTAACTCTGCAGCAATTATTATTGGTAGTGTCTCATTGTCTCCCAGATAGGCATATTTCAAATGGGTCGGAAGCTGCTTCAACTCTAAAACTGGGGCCTGGACAATAGATGGAACAAGAGTAATATTAGTTGGCTCAAGCATTTCAAAGGGAGGTGCATACTTACTTGAATGTGGTGGAGATGCATCAAGGAATTGCACGGCTTCAATGATGTCATTAGAAAAATCCTCAGAATCGGGCTCAATGTCTTGTATCTTGAAACTGTGAGTGAGAGTGGCCTCCAATGGATCAATATGATGGACCTGAAAAGCTTTCTCCACAACAATTTGAACTTCACAAACATTAAAACAATCAAGATGATCCTGGGGTAATTTTAATGCATCAAAAACTTTGAACTCTATTTTCACCCCATTTACTTTCATACTTACAATGCCCTTTTTCACACAAATTTTTGTATCTGCAGTTCTCATAAAGGGTCTTCCCAAAATAATAAGTAAAGGCAATGGCATAGGAGATTCTTCCATATCAAGCACAATAAAATCAGTAGGTAAAATAAATTGATCTACCTTTACGAGGACATCTTCCAAAATACCTCTCGGTCTTTTAATGCTTCTGTCTGCCAATTGTAAGGTGATTGAGGTTGGTTGGAGCTCCCCCAGACCCAATTTCTCATATATAGTGTATGGCAATAGATTGATACTTGCTCCCAAATCCAGTAATGCACGATCAAAAAGTTGGTCACCAAACCTGCAAGGAATAGTGAAACTACCTGGATCTTTCAATTTTGGTGGCAACTTTCTCAATAGCACTGCACTGACTTCTTCTGTTAAAGCAACTTTTTCATGAGCCTGAAACTTCCTTTTATTAGTGCAGCAATCCTTTAAAAATTTAGCATAAGAGGGAATTTGCTTAATTGCATCTAGTAAAGGAATATTGATTTCAACTTTTCTCAAAGTCTCAAAAATATCTAGGAGTTGCTTTTCTTTCTTTGGTTTTACTAACCTCTGAGAGAAGGGTAGTGCACTCACCTTCTCTTTTTCACTTACCTTGGAGGTTGTGGCTGCAGTTGGAGATGCTGGTATTGTCTCCTCAGTTCCCACCTTATTATCAATGGTCTTCCCACTTCTGAGGGTTGATACAGCCTTGAGTTGCTCATGACCTCCTGGATTAGGTAGTGTTTGGGATGGAAATTCACCCCTCTTTCTCTCGCTCAGCTCTTTGGCCAATTGCCCCACTTGTGTTTCCAACCTTTGAATAGCTTGATTGGTCTGAGTATTGGTTTGCTGTTGTGAAGTTATAAATTGGCATAGAACACTGTCGAGGTCATTCTTCTTTGGTTGGACTACTTGTGGTGGAGCTTGATAGTTATTTCCTTGCTGGAAATTTCTTTGCTGCCCTTGTGGATTCTGCACATTCTGATTGTAACTCCATGAAAAATTGGGGTGGTTTCGCCACCCTGCATTGTAAGTGTTGGAGTATGGATTGTTCTTTGGAGGATAGTTATTCTGTCCCACATAGTTTGCTTGCTCTTGATCTGTAAAAGAAGACATGGGGCAAGTCTCAGTGGTGTGGTCAGAGTGAGAACATATGGCACATACCTCAATTTGAGCAATCTGTTGAATGGGAGAGATGTGATGAGTAGTCATGGCTTTTACTAGCATGTCCAGTTTCCTCTCCATGGTAGCCATCTGAGTTTGAACGCCATTATTGACATTTACTTCATAGACGCCCTTTCCTTTGAGTCCTTGTCTTTCTCGGGATGAAAACTGTTGGGAGTTTTCGCTTAGAGTCTCAAAGAGTTCGATGGCCTCTTCGCTATTTTTCTCCATTAGCACGCCTCCACAAGCTGAATCTACAAGACTTTTGTTAGAATTATTTAAACCTTCATAAAAAGCTTGTACCTGATCGTCTTAAGATAGATTACGATGTGGGCATTTTAGAAGTAGCTCATTGAAGTGCTCCCACGCCTCAAAGAATAGGTCTCCATCTTTTTGTTGGAAGGTTTGGATCTCCCTCCTCAATTGCCTAGTCCTTTGGGCTGGAAAGAACTTTTTCAAGAACTTTGTGGCCAACTCCTCCCAATTATGAATAGACCCTACAGCCAAAGAGTTTAACCATAACTTAGCATTATCTTTCAAGGAAAACGGAAAAAGAATTAACCTGATTCCTTCCGCGTTTAAGCCATGGATGTTTTGTGTCTTGCAAAGATCAAAGAAGTCTCGAATATGAAGATAAGGATCCTCTATAGGTGTGCCTCTGTAATGTGGAACCATGCTGAGCAGGTGGGGGGATAAATTGAAATTGCTTTGGACATTCGGCTGGAAAGCAATGCAAGAGGGCTGATCTAGATTCTGTGGTATGAAAGAACTCTTCATGGGCTTCCGCTCCGGTGGATTCTCTACAAGTTCTTCTGCCATCTCTTCCTCAACTTTGAATATATTTTCTGATTTTGAGGTGTCTCTTGGCTGTCGAATAGTGCGTTCGATCTCTGGATCGTATGGAATAACGTCTGAATTCTGAGATCGACGACCTTGCATAGACAGAAAATTCTGTAACCGTGGATAGCAGCTTCAGTACTGCTATTTGGAAGAACTGTGCTCGAGCGTATATGGCTTGTGCGCTCGTCCACAATAACAAATTCGAAATTCTGCAGAAAAGAACTCAGAAACGGATGAGAATTTTTTTAATTTTTAATATTAATTTTTTTAATATTTTTTTTTAAAATTTTTTAATGAACAGAAACAAAAATACGAAAAATAAAAGGAAAGACTTTTAAAACACAATTAACACAATCCCTGGCAATAGCGCCAAAAACTTGTTGTGCAAATATCTACCTAAATAAATAGGCAAATACTTGTACGTTTTACTCGCAAGTGCACAAGATCAAAACAATAGTATAGCAGGCAAATACGAGATCATTCCCACGAGGATTGGTATAAATTGTATTTAAAGAGAAATTCCTAAAAGCGATATGTTGAATAAGACAGGATAAAAGATTGAATTAAAAATACTATGAAGAAAAGGTAGGGCTTCGATATCTACCGCTAATCATATTCAAATAAGATTCGCAATATGCACAATACTACAATCATAACATGATGCTTAATGCTTACCAGCCACAAGGGAATGGTATCTTCTCCTAAAGCTATTGATTTCCCTAAACAACGAGTTAGGCATGGTATCTACTCTAACTCTTTTCTTCCTTGAAGGATTTAGCATGGTATCTACTAAGTTGTTCTTTAAGAAAGCATAAATCTATGAAAATTGGTAAACACACTCAGATTGAAATATGGTATCTATTCCAGTTGTCTTTATGTTGATTAATCCAAGAACCTGTGTCGGGGTTCTTCCATTACTCTATTATGCCCAGGACTCGGTCATCCAAATTGACATAAATAACAAATCCATACCATAAGAATATGCTAGCTAAACATAAACATGCGAGGAATTCAAGAAACTAGAATTAATCAAGTTAAGCATCAATATATAAATTGTAGCAAGGCAAATTGAAAAACTTAAAAAGACATGATTAGGGCTTCAATCGAGCCCTAACTAAAGTATTAGTTACACATAATTTGGATGGGAATCATCCTCATAAGAAATTAATAAAGGAAAAGAAAGAAAATAAAAACTATAAAAAACCTCCTTCATGATGTAGCCTTTGATTCTTCCTCCAAGTTTGTGTGTCTTTCTTCAAAGGCTAGAGGCCTATTTATAGGGATTAGAGAAGCTTTAGAAGCTCTAGAATTCCTATTACAATTCTAAGTAGGTTTTCTAGTCCAAAAAGAATAATTACAAGTCTTCTCCTTTTTCTGAAATTTCTATCCAAGTAGGAAAAAGATTCCAAAATTCGTACAGATTTGCGGTCTTTTATTACGAGGCGATTTTGGCATGGAAAACGTCTGAATTAGGAAAAACCTATTTATTTGTTGCATTTATTATTAGCTTTCCAACTCCATCAATTTTGTTGCAATCTGATACTTGAGCCGAAAGTTATGATTAAATTACTGAGACGTGCTCATTCTGGATTCTTTCCAAAGATAACGAATTTTTGCCAACTTCTCTTTCCTTAAATTCAAAATTGATTTGGAGTTTGAATCTATCCAAAAGTGAGTTTGCTGACTTCATTATAATCTTGGAATTTGATCGGTTTTTCTTCTAAAACCTGTAAAATATAAGAAAACACAAAAACAACACAAAACATCAAATTATAACAAAACTAAGAGCATAACATATTTAAATTAAGGGGCTGAATGTGTAACATTCAGCACTTATCAAGGCTCCTTCATATGAAGGATGTTTGATTTTACTTATGGAAGATCAAATTGATTACCCTGAGTTACAATCAGTTTAGAATTGTCAACTCATGAAGAATAGGTTCAATTTGAATCTACTTAAGCTTTGCAAAATGCAGAGGAAGTAGAATTAAGAAAATCCTATAGAATAAGGAGATCAACAATCTCTAGTAATTATGTTGTATACCTCAAGAGTCTGATTTTGATGTCGGACCTAAGAATGATCCAAATTGTTTTCACATACTATAAGTGGAGATAACTCCACATTGTGGTTCAATGCCACGAAGTAAGAGATAAATCCATGGCTAAAAAGTCAAGCTAGACTCGTAGCCAATGGTTTTACTCATAAGGAATGCATTGATTATCATGAAACATTCTCTCAAGTGTCTAAGAATGGTTCATCAAGATAATCATAGTATTAGTAGCATATTTTGACATAGAGCTACATCAAATGGATGTAAGAACAACTTTCCTGGAATTGGGATCTTAAGTAAGAGGTTTACATGAACCAATCAAAGGGTTTTATAAATAACAGTCAGAATGCTTGCAAATTAAAGAATTCTATTTATAGGCTATGACAGATCTCTCATCGGTGGTATACTTTTTACAAGGTTATTGTTTCATTGTTTATTGAAAATCTTGTTAATTAGTATATATACCTTAAGGTCAGTGGGAGTAAAGTAATATTTCTAGACCCATATGTAGATATCATTTTAGCAAGTAGAGATTAGGTTTGCTACATGAAATTCCTTTCACAAAAACTTTGAAATGAATGATTTGGGTAAAACTTCTTATGTCTTTTGACATAGAGATTCACTAAGACATAAAGAACATTAACATTGTCTCGGAAGGCCTACATTGAAAAAGTTTTGGGAAGATTTAGAATGAAGGATTTTGCACCTTCAATAGCAACTAAGAGGGACAAATTTAATACATATTAAATATCCAAAATGTATTGGAACAAAGGGCAAATAGAAGGTCTTTTGTAAGCATTTGCATTATGCAACCTAATGTAAGCATAGACTTGCACTAGACTTAATCATTGGACTGACAGTAAGATTACTTGGTCAATAAAGTGCTGCAAATAAAGTCTTGCGGTATATGCAAGAAACCAAGAAAAACAACTTAACCTAAAGATACACTACCATTTGGTGGTGGTTGGTTATTCAGATTTTGAATTTTGCTAATTGTGTAGATAGTAGAAAGTCAATTTTATGGTATATATTTTCTTATTGAGGGATATATCCTAGAAATGCAGAAAGCAGACTATAATTGTTACATCTACCAAGATAGTTAAAATTCTTGCATGCTCTGAATTTATTATACAGGCATGATGGATGAGACAGTTTGTTGAAAGTCTCAATATTGTCGATTTTACAGTTAGACCATAAAGATACTCTGCAGTAATTCTACTGTAGCTTTCTTTTATAAGAATAAAGAGTAGAAGTAGAAATAAATCGACATCAAGTATCTCAGTATGAGAGATAACATTAAGAGACATAAATGGTCTATTGAGTATATAAGTATTGAATTAATGATTGTTGGATCCCATGACTTAAAGTTTACCGATACAGAAAGTATAAAGTCATGCGGAGTATATGAGACTCATTAATTCATTTTTTGCTTAGTTTCTCTCTATTTGGTCTGTAGACATCAAGTTATTGTTAATAAATTTTTGTGCACATTTGTTACATTATCCATAGGGATAAAATTAAAGTTGGACCCAAATAACTTATGGGAAGTTTATTCATAAAGTTTAATTGCCCATATAGTACTCATTTAGGGAATATTTTATATATAATACATGGAAGGGACGACTTATTATATAAAGTTTTACAGCCATGATTCATGTGTAGTATTCCTTGTGTGAGTGGGAGGATTTCATGAATGGTTGGAATAAATAAAGTAAATGTCATATTGAAGAACCGAACATCATAAGGAATTATATATGTCATAAAGGCCAAGTGGAAGAATGTAAGAAATTACATAAGTGTCCCTTATGTCATATTTAATTTGATGTAACGGTTACGGCTTTTAATTACTGTAACGGTAATTATAATAAAGGTATTTAATATGATTTAAACAGTTTTTTATAATCCGCATTATGGTTCATGAAAATAACGGTTTTTATATTAATTATTCTGATTTATTTTCCTTGATGGGAGAAAAATAATCAGCTACTAATAAATAACGAGAGTCTCAGGCCTGCCTATATAAGGAACCCTATGCATCCATCTTTTGGCACACTCATAGGCACAGGCCAGAAGATACCTTAGATAACATTCTTTTGTTTTTCAGATGTTTGTAGAAATGCTTGAGCAAAGTTGGCAAGAGGTAAACCTAGATCTTGTCATTTTATTTCCGCTGCGCACGTTAGATTGAGCGTGATTAAGTTTATATGTTCTTACATTCTATATATTAGAGAATTTGGTTTATGAAATATATTATAGCTTCTTGGGAAAGCCAGGAAAAGCTGAATTCCTTGAATCTATAAAATTGAGGTCGTCACTGCTTGCTTTTGTTGAATTCCCATTATCGTGTGATGGATTATTCTACAATATTCTTCTAAAACATGATGATCCATACACATGACAAAGTACAGGGTGAGAATTATTTCCAGCCTCAGACAATGCAATTGCCGAATAATAACCGAGCGACAGATCGAAATGGACAAACATATATACCAAACAAAAAGGTAAGATATTGCAAGCCATTAAACGTGTGTCACATAAATCAACAACAGCTTGTCTGCTGCTTACTTAAATTTACCAATACAAATTCAAATCAAGCACGTACTGTATATATAAAAGGAGGTGCCTTGCACTGTATTCACAGAAATACCAAAGTCACCTCTTGGTTGGTGAAGATCGACTGAGGATCATGGCATGCAAATGTCAAAACTAGTTCACTTTTTGGAGGATACGTTCGTTGACAATCTTACCACTTCAATGGCCACAGTTCCTCCATTGCACATTCCATGGTCATTGGACGGTTCAGTGGCGGACATACGTTGGTTTTTGCGGCTTTTTTGGGCTTCGGCAATTTCAAAAATTAAACTTTACAACTCTTATAAAGATATTTATTTTTTATACTATGTTCACGCCAAATGTTTAATTTTTCACTCTCCATATATGACACTAGTTATTAAACCTAATATATGTACATATATAACTTAATAAAAAAAAATTAAAAAAATTAAAAACATGGCCACCCTTCGTTTATATATACATGATCCGTTCTTGTATATATGTCCTTATTTATTTACGTAGATTTAGAATACTACACATACAAAAAGATCTTATATGTACAACAAGATCTTGATTCCGCTCTGATTAGACCCTAAAGGGGATGGGTTAAACGTACTGGACCTACCGGTCCACTTGAACCATGGGCACCATTGTAATTGAATAAAAAAAATGAGGTTTCTCTCCAAGATGTAGAGCCTATTTAATGGAAGCAGCAAATAGGCATTTCGCGTGGCAAAGTCGATCGATTTCATTCTCCTGCAATTAATAAACATATATAGAAAGGAAATGTTGCCACTGTTCTTTCTTGCCACAATTGTGGTAGCTTCCCAAGGATTGGACCTAGGTCCAACCCACCAAATTCACCTTCTTCGGCCACAAGCGGGTTCTCGGGGTGACCCGGTGCCGGATGTCTCATGCCTAAGTTGGCGACTTGTGGTGGAAACTCGCAATATTATAGGGTGGGCAACGGTTCCACAAGAGTGTGAAGGCTACGTTGGGCACTACATGCTCGGCCACCAATATCGGAAAGACTCCAAAGTGGTTGTTAAGGAGGCTTTAGTCTATGCTCGGAGCCTCAAGGTCACCGGAGACGGCAAGGATGTGTGGATCTTTGACATAGACGAGACTACGCTCTCTAATCTACCTTATTATGCGGAAAATGGATTTGGGTATGTAGTCTTATAAAAAAAAGTAGTTGTCAATTTAATTCATTCGATGCTAACCAATTAAGCTATATATAACAATTAATTTATTTAGTAAATAAACATATATACAACCGACAAGCAAACGGACACACACGTGTTGATTTTTAATTCTGATTTTATTATTCAAATTTATGTGATGGAACTATTCGAGAGTCTAAACCTTGTAAAGACACCTATTAATTGTACTTGCAAGAAATTCTAAAGTAGGTCACATGTATTAATGGGGCATGAGATAATGCCATTAAAATAGGCCGCATAAGATTGAGATGAGTGTAATAATTATTTATTTAACAATAATATATACAATGATAATTATGTCATTATACGGACGCCACGCAACCTGCAGGTGATAATTAAGCTCTCAAATATATATATATATAGAGAGAGATAGTGGAAGTGCATGTTAACATCCATTTACAAATCAATCTTTGGGTCTGTCTACAAATTCTCAAATTCCTCATTATTTTTTAAATAAATAAAATTAAAAAAAAAAAAAAAAACAAAAAAAAACAAATAAACAAATAAAAAACGTAAGGGCATGACACTTCTAATATTAAGCAGTAATTTTTTTAATTTTTTTTTTCATTGGAAGGTTAACTGGATGTCAGATTCATTGCCAGAACTAATTAAACAGATTGAAATTTCAGGGCGGAGCCCTATAATGCCACGTCATTCAAGCAATGGGTCCTTAAAGGCCAAGCACCAGCATTGCCGGAGAGTCTGAAGCTGTACAAAAAGCTCTTGTCCCTTGGGGTTAAGGTTGTATTCCTAACAGGAAGAACAGAAGACCAAAGAAGTGTCACCGCAGCCAATCTAAAGCGTGTCGGATGCCATACTTGGGAGAAGCTTATACTCAAGTAAGCTAATGATATCATAATAACGTTATTTAATTCGTAAACTGTTTTACAACTAAATTAACTTGACAGTAAATATTAATATTTAGAATAGTATTAATTATAAAAAAAAAAAAAAAAAAAAAAAAAAAAAAAAAAAACTAATTTTTTCTAAATTCTAAACAGACTACTAAATAATATTAACAATGATATTAATATCACAATTTAGTAATATGTGCCCTTCAGTTATGTTAGACCAAACCCAGCCGCCATTGTCATTATTTGTGAGGGGCGCAACATTATTAATTTAACTAGCTAGGCAGTAGGGTTCATTATATATGCTCAAACCTGCTGTCTTAATCGAAAAATACGTCACACCCACCGCCGCCCACCAACAATAGAGCCACTCAAGAACAATCCAAAAAGATTTTAGATCAAAATACGATTTTACGTCCTGATCAATATATATATATATATATATATACGTATGGTCGTTAGACTATGCCTTTATTGAAATTTTGATCATATATACAGAGACATTTTTGGGTTGCAGGGGGTCATCTTATAGAGGACAGACGGCCGTGGTGTACAAATCAAGTGAGAGAAAGAAGATCGAGAAGAATGGGTATAGAATCATCGGGAACATTGGGGATCAGTGGAGCGATCTCATGGGGACTAACACTGGCAATCGGACCTTCAAACTACCCGATCCAATGTACTACATTAATTAGTTGATCATACTTCAACTGTACGTGGTTTTCAATAACGCTAAAACCAACTGCGCGCTAAGTTGGTTTTACCTGCTCTCTCAGCTAGAGCTCATTGTACTTAATTTTTCGTTTAATAAAATTCCTTTTTTAAAGAGACAAGGATGCCAAATAATGCTCCAAACATTCTCGAACAATTTCTTTTCTTTTCTTTTTTGCTACAGAGCAGACACTCTACAATAGATTACGATTCTTTACAATTATTTGTTTGAATTTAAGAGAATTTAAACAAGTGATTGTAAGAGATCACTTATGAGACTCACCTGACCAGATAACTGTTTGGGCAGCCCAATTTTTATTTGATCAAGTGAGTCTCATAAATAGTCTCTCGCAATTACCTGTTCGAATTCTCTCAAATTCAAATAAATAATTATAAAGAATCTCAATCCCTCGACAATTTAGGCGTGTAAGAGCATTTTTAACAAGTTTCTCAAAGTTTAGTTAAATTTTGGCTAAAAAAATCTATTTTCGTTATTTTAGCTAAGCACTTTTAAAAGCATCAAATATCAAACTTTTTAAATATTTTTTACTTTAAATAAATATTATTTCTTATTAGTTTTAAAACAACCATTCAAGAAACGAAAATTAAACATCAAACATTAACAGCTTCCAACCACTTCAACATCAAAAATCTACTTTGCTTGCTTGAACATAGTGTATTTGACCATTTACTTGGACAAATCAACTACCATGAATTAATGACAATTTGAAAATCTGCATTGTATCTGGTGCAAGAAATACTTTTGAGGTCAATTGAATGCTTTTTTACGGTTTTTTCAACAACCAGCCGGAGTTATTAATTCAAGTGATTGCTTTATTTCTAGTGCATAACCGTTTGTTCTTTCCCCTCTGCATTTAATTGAGCTGAATGCATACTTTTATTTATCAAAAGAGACTAGAATTCATTTCAAAAGACTCAAGTTTATAGTTCAATAACATACTTGAAAATTATACATCCTTCACTGACATTCTCTGCCAACATATACTCAGCCAAACACAGACATGGCAAAACTAAACCTATTAACCAAGAACCCAGTTTATTAGACAAAAACCCCAACCTATTGCCTATTGGTGGAACCTACAAAAAAAAAAAAAAAAAGTCACAGACTTTTCTGTGAGGCACAAATCAAACCTGAGATTTTAGAAAACTGAAACTAAAACTGTGGCTTTCTTGCTACCGCATTGAGGCTCAAATCAAATCTGTGAGGCTTTTACTTACACAAAACTAAAACCCATAAACCAAATCAAACTAAAGAATCAGATGCTTGCAAGACGCAATTTGTGAGGCGCAAAGGAGCTGAGATTCATAGGCTTTTCTACTATCGCTTCAGGAGAGAACACAAGAAGACTGAATAAACAAATGAAAAATATGAAGTGACGAAACATATTTGGCTCTGCAGGCCAAACAAGCGAGTCTAACAATAAGTAAAATTATTGTAGTGCTGACAAGCTTGTTAGTTGTTACATACTCGATTTTGAGGAAACTTTGGCGGAATTTGGCGAAAACTCTAATTTGACGAGCTTACTGTGAATGCTTTTATCTATATTATATGGATTTGTAATATCATTATTGTACATTTGCACGCTATGGATGACAAATTTTAGTAACCGTTCAACCAGTTTAGAGCGGGCGAAATCCGCCTATAACCGCATACAGGTGGGTAATTTTTTTGTTAACTGCTTGTGACATTTGCTTTGCATTTTGAGCTCTCTTTTTTCTTTTTCTTTTAAAGCTTTTTTGGTGCTTCTTTTGGGTTTTTTTTTTGTTTTTTTTTTTAATTATGGACTTAATTTTTATGGATGCATTGTTTTTTCAAAAGCTTTTTATGAGATTTTTTAGATGGGCTTAATCTAATTTGTGAACTAAATTCACTTGTAAAATGTAATATGAAAAAGTAAATTGAATTGTAAACATTGGGCAATACAAATATTTATAAACTAAATTCTAATCTAAAAAAAAAAAATACATCTATTTATAAATTTTGGGCAATACAAGTAAATTGAAAAAAACTACAAAATACAATTGAATTGAATTATGTTCTCTAAAAAAAAAACAAATGAATTGATTTTAATTCCCTTGAAATAATGTTCATAGCTGGATAGTGGACACACAATGTCAATTTAATAAGAGTTAGAGAGAGAAGGCTAAAGAGGAGCTGCGGCTACAAAGAGAAGGGGGGAAAGAAAATGAGGCATTTGAGTTTCACTTTCTACTCATTTTCCTAAACAAAAGAGCATTATTTTAGAATTAAATCTTGAAACAACTTTGTTTTATAACACAAAACTATGTATATTGTAGGCGAAGGCAGATATTAATCCGATATCGCCCTCATATGTGCAGATAGTAGATATAGTATTTGTCTGCCTGAGATTAGAGATTGAAAATTCAGTTGTAACTCATGTGGATGGTGGAATAACAAATGCAATTTTTTTATACTTAAACACCCCTACTCAACATGAATTCATGTCTTTGATGTGCAAGACATGACTTAGCTTGAGAGAAATATGTCCTAGATGCAAAAACAAGCGATTGAAAAGAACTTGGTAGCTTAAATTCCAAGCTGTGTATTGCATTCATTATATAGGGATTTACAGCATAGGCTTTACAAGGAAATATACATGGCCGATGATACTATACAAGTTGAGAAAAACTAAATAAGGTGAGAATAAAGTAAAAGAGGTAAGAGTACAATGCAGAGAAGGAAAGAAAAATAAAATCTGCATGATATGGTAAACTAGTCGTTGAGTAGTAAGTCTGCGTATCTTGGTTGGTTGTGCATGATTCTAGGATCTTGATATAAGAGACGTGCATGATCACAAGGTTGTGATAATGCTTGATTGTTCCTGATTGCATAATGTGTGGGATTGTGCTATTGATTGCACAATCCTCGGTCTTTTGCAGGATCCTTGTGATCTACTGTCTTAACAGCCCCCCGCAAGCTAATGGGAGGTGCAACGATCATTAGCTTGTTGCGTAAGAAAAGGAACCGGGCAGCAGTAAGACCTTTGATGAAGATGTCTGCGCATTGATCACGAGTAGAGAGATGGCTGATGGTGATATCTTTATGAAGAAATTTTTCGCGAATAAAGTGGTAATCAACCTCCACATGCTTGGTTCTAGCATGATAGATCAAATTATAAGCTAAGGCAATAGCTCCCATGTTGTCATACTAGAGTTGTGGAGGAATCGAGAGAGGCACTTGAAGTTCTCAGAGAAGCATCCAGAGCCAGTACAGTTCTGTGATAGTGATGGCGAGGGAGTGATACTTAGCTTCGGTGCTGGAGCGGGAGACCACGAGTTGTTTTTTGGCCTGCCAAGAGATGAGACTGGAGCCCAAGAAGATGCCATAGCCCCCTGTGGACCTGCGATCAGAAGGGTCCCCTGCCCAGTTGGAGTCACAGTAAGCGTGAAGGCGCAAGGGGCCCTTGGTGAATAACAGGCCATGATCGGGAGTGCCCTTTAGGTAGCGAAGGACACGTTTGGCAGTGTTAAGATGTGCCATGGTAGGACAATGAAGGAATTGGCAGAGCTGGTTGACGGAGAAGGAGATGTCCGGCCTTGTAAGGGTGCAATACTGCAGGGCACCCACAATGTGGCGGTAAAATGAAGGATTAGGGAGGGGGTCCCCATCAAAGATAATGAGCCATTTTCCAAAGGTGCAGGGCACTGGATACAGCTTGGCTCCCTCCATGTTGATGCGATGGAGCAAATCCACAATATATTTGGATTGATTGAGATGAAGATGTTGATGGTCGCAGTGAACATGATCTCCAAGGAAGTAAGAGAGAGTACCGAGGTCTTTGAGCTTGAATTCTGCTTGCAGACTTAAGATTAAATCATAAATAATAGAGATATTATTGCCAGTGACAATAATATCATCAACATAGACTAAAATGAAAATATGCACAGAGGAAGTAGGTAATAAGAAGAGGGAAGTATCAATCTTTAAGCCGACAAAACCAAGTTCAAGGAGAGCCTCTGAGAGGCAATGGAACCAAGCTCTAGGGGCATGTTTAAGGCCATATAGAGACTTGTCTAACTTATAAACATAATCAGGAAAATATGAGTTAACAAAACCTTGGGGATGCTCCATGAAGACAATTTTGATGAGGACGCCATACAAGAAGGCATTGGACACGTCGAGTTGTTTAAGGGGCCAATTGAAATCAAGAGCAATGGCAAGAATGAGGTGCACGGTAGCTGGTTTAATGACAAGGCTGAATGTCTCGGTATAGTCGATTCCATCTCTTTGGTGGAAGACTTTAGCAACGAGCTGGGCCTTGAAACTGTCTATAGTGCCATCGGCCTTTTATTTTAATTTGTAGACTCACTTGTTCTTGATTATGGTGTGATTAAGTGGCCGAGGGCACAAAGTCCAGGTTCGGTTGTCCATAAGAGCCTGAAATTCGAGGGCCATTGCTGCAAGCCACTCCGGATGGGCAGCAGCCTGTAGATAAGTGGTAAGCTCATGAGGAAGGGTATTGGCAATAATGGTTTGAAGAGGATGCTTAGTGGCATTGTAGAGGTGAAAATTAGGGAAGGTTTTGGGTTTAAGAGTACCTGTTTGTGATCTAGTGACCCTGTGAGAATTGTGGGGGATAAGTTCCAATGTGGGAATGTTGCAGGATTGAGGAGCAGGGGCAGCAGGGGCCAAGGGGGTAGGTGGCTGCAAGGGAGAGGAGGGCTTAAGGGTAGGTTGGGGGGAGAGACAAGGGTCCACCGGAGGAGAGTTGGAGGCAAGACTAGGGGGAGAGCCAATGGGTGAGGGAGGTATAGGAGCTGCAGTAGGCTCAGTGGTGTCATGTGTGTGAGCAGTGGTAATGGAGTTAATTGAAAAGAAGAGTGAAGGAAGAAGAACCTTACTAGATGGTGAGAAGAAGTTGCTGACAGGCAGTGAAGGTGTGACCTTCTCCTTGGTAGGAAAGCAGGTTTCATCAAACGCCACATTTTGGGAAAGGTAAACTCTTGAAGTGGTAGGATCTATGCATCGATAACCTTTTCGAGCTGTAGCCTAAAAAGATACATTGTTTGCTGCGAAATTCTAATTTATGTTTATTATAGGGTTGAAGGAATGGGTAACAGGCACAACCAAAGACCCTTAAGTTAGAGTATTCAGGTTTAACCTTAAATAGTTTAGTAAAAGGTGTGTGATTCTGCAGAATTGGGGAGGGCATGCGATTTATTAAAAACACAACAATGAGGCATGCTTCAACCCAATAAACAAGAGGCAGATGGGATTGGGCTAGTAAGGCAAGGCCTGTCTCAATGACATGTCGATGATTTCTTTCCGCAATCCCATTTTGTTGTGATGTGTGTGGACATGTAATCCTTTAGAGAATGCCACGAGTGGATAGGTATTGCTTAAAAGTGTGGGACATGTATTCACCTCCCCCATCGGTTTGTAGCCTTTTTAGCTTGCAGGAAAGTAAGTTTTCCATTAAGCATTTAAAGCTAATAAAACAGTCGAGCACATCCGATTTATGTTTAAGAGGAAATAACCAAGAGTAACGGGAAAAGTCATCAACAAAAAGTGCATAATACTTGCATCCACTTATTGAGTAAATAGGTGAAGTCCATATGTCACTGTGTACAAGCTCTAAAGGGGAAGAAGTTACAATTTGGGACTTAGGAAAAGGTAATTGTCAACTTTTAGCAAGTTGACAATCACTACAAACTACAAGTTTGACTTTAGAGTTTGGGACAGGGAGCTGATTTGAACTGATAATTTTGTGAAAAATCTTCAAGTGTGGATGTCCTAAGCGCCTATGCCAAATAGAAGAAGAGGTTTTTGCTCCAAGGAAGGCAGTGAGTCTCCGAAGCTTATTCTTAGAGAAATTCTTTAAATTTATTGGATAAAGGCCACCTTCACTAGGCCCTTGTAGGATAATCTCCCCATTTAGGTTGTCCTTCACAAGAAAGTAAGTGTCAGTTAACTTAAAGAAGCAAATGTTATCCTTACAAAATTTTTGGACGGACAAAAGATTGGAGGATGCTTGAGAGCAACAGAGAATATCTTTAAGGTGCAAAGTGGTTTTTGGTGTGTGTAAAGAAATAGAACCAGTATGAGTTATAGAAAGCCCACCACCGTTTCCAACCGTGACAGCTTCATTTCCATTGTATGGTTGATGGATAGACAGATTCACCAAGTCTGCAGTGATATGATTGTTGGCTCCACTGTCGGCAAGCTAATTATCTTCTCCACGAAGGGCATTGGATTGTGAGACCATTGCAGCTAATTCACTTGGAGGATGTCTGCCTTGATAGGCATAATCCATTCAGTGAATGCAATCGAGGGCTTGGTGGTTACTCTTGCCACAAATCTGACAGAGAGGACGATTAGTGTCTTGCATAAGTAGGCTAGAATTTGACTTACCTTGGGGAGAGGTTCCTGCAGAGTTGAAGAATTTCTTCTGTGGGGATGAAAAGTTCCCCTTTTGATATGAGAATCGAGGCTAATTCTGCCTCTGATTGTTGGTGAACTTGGGCTTACGGTTGTTAGGATGCACCTTCTATGCATGCATTGCAAATGAGCTAGGTTTAGTATCAATAGCCTGGCTGTCGAGCAGCTGTTCGTGGTTGAGTAGAAAGGTCTGAAAATCTTCAAGGGACATCGATTCATCTTTTGTCATCAGAGTGAATGATGTGATGAAGGCATTGTAGCGTGGACTCAATCCACTTATGAGATGGGAGGTAAGATCTTCATCGAAGACTAGCTTTCCAACCATAGCCAGTTGATCTGCCAGGGACTTTGTAGCATGCACATACTCGGAGCATGGCTTGTCTCCTTGGTGCAGCATTTGCAGCTAACATCTTAGATCCTAGATGTGGGTCTTGAAAGGAGTAGCATACCTATTGGCTAAGGCAAACCACACCTGTCGTAAGGTATTTAACCCATAGACAGTTAAGATCACCTTTTCGGAGAGAGTGGCAGTTGTGACATTCCACATCGCCTGGGAATGGGGATGTGCTTATATGTATAAACGAACCCTTCTTGACACAACTCATTTTAAAGCCGTGATGGCCATAAACCTATCAGAACTCCGCAGTTAAGCGTGTTTCTGCAAGAGTAGTACCAAGATAGGTGACCTCCTAGGAAGTCTGGTTTTGGGGAGCCAAAAGCGAACAATATTGTGTCATTGAGGGTGGGTCGTTGCAAATAGTATCAGATCCATTGCCCAGCCTGAGATGGGTGGAGCGTGCACAAGCCCATAAGGATTGCCAGCGGGCACTTGCTCGGACACCAATAATGTGGTGATCCTATGAAGGTCACCAACGAGGAAGCTGGGTCCCAAGAGGGGGTTATTGTGACTTCTCACATCACTTGGGAATGAGGATGTGCTTATATGTATAAACACACCCTTCTTGACACAACGCGCTTTATAGCCGTGATGGCCATGAACCTATCAAAACTCCACAGTTAAGCATGCTTCTGCGAGAGTAGTACTAGGATGGGTAATCTCCTGAGAAGTTTAGTTTGGGAGAGCAAAAGACGGACAACATTGTGTCATTGGGAATGGGTCGTTACAGCAATGAACCAACTAAGAAGGTATTAATCCTTCTTTTCTCATAGTGTGAATTATGGGTTAAGTTGGTCAGGAGAATCCTTAGTAGGACCGGGAATGGACCTTGGTGGGCATGGCTCTGTGCCATCAACAATACCCATGAGGTCATTGGTGCGAAGTATAGGCTAGAATTGATACAACCAAGCCATGTAATTTTGCTCATCTAACTGTAACTTAGCAGTAATATAAGAGTGGATATTTGAAATTGTGAAAAGGGCAATAGTGTCAGCAGTAACGTTAGATGTTGTATTGGCAACAGCAGCAGTGTTTAAGGATTCGGCCATTTGGTGACGACTTTCGGTGTGAACCGTGTAAGGCGCTGATACCATGCAAAAACAAGCGATTAAAAAGAACTTGGAAGCGTAAATTCCAAGCTGTGTATTACATTCATTATATAAGGATTTACAGCATAGGCTTTACAAGGAAATATACATGGTCGATGATACTATACAACTAGGATTTACAGCATAGGCTTTCATACTTTTAGCACAAAGAACCATATATATTAAGTTTGAGATATGTTAGCTGCACAACAATTGCACAACAATAAAAGCATCAAATTGAACTTATTCTCTCTCTCTCTCTCTCTCTCTCTCTCTCTCTAAAATAAGGAAAATACATAATTCTAACAAGAATTGTTCAATTTGCCCCTTACTGTTATGCTTCTAGGGCTGTAAATGAATTGAATTGTTCATAAACAGCTGCAAGTTCAACTAATCGATATAAACTCGATTCTACTAAGGTTCGTTATAAAATGAATCAAGCTTGAATAGAAATTTAATTTTATTTATTAAATAAGTCAAACTCGTATAAATTTGGTTCGACATGTATAAACTCGTATAATTTCATTTTTATTACCTTTTATAGTATTGTTATTAACTTTGTAATGAGAATATCTTAAGTATTTTCAAAGATAAAAATAATTATCTTACTAATATGATATATATAACTTGAATCTTTGTGATTATAAGTCTTGATATAAATAAACGTGTGTAAAATGAGTGTATATATAGACTTAAAAAGTATATATAAACTTAAGATTGTAAGATATTATCTCCATATATGGCCTATATGCCACATATACGGTGTTTGTTATATTTATTATAAATATAATATACGGTATTATGGTTATGATAATTTCTATTAATTTAGATTACCGTAATGGAATCGTTTAATTGATTTAAAATCAATTAATAATATTGTTTCCTTGATGGGAGGAACAATACGGTATTTACCATATTTGAGGGCCCCTGACCTAGCCTCTAAATTAATGGCCTGTATACACCATCAGTACGACAATTCAGTCATAGGCATAGGTTAGAAGATCCCTCAAATAACTTTTTCTTGTTCTTTAGATGGATCGGGAAAACGCTTAAGCAAATATGGATAGAGGTAAGCCTAGATCTGTTTTATTTATTTCTGTTGTGCATGTTAGTTTAAATAATATGTTATATATTCCTAACATGTGGTATCAGAGCAACTTCTATGCTATTTTGCTTAGCATTAAGTTTTGTTAAATCCATAATTTCTGTGAACATAATCTATTTTTATTGTTCACATACGGTTGTTAAACATAGTTTTGTGAACATATTTTTATTCAATCCAGTATTTTTGTGAACATAATTTATTTGTAATTGCATTTATTGATGTTCACGTATGGTTGAAAAGCATATTGGTTTAGAAATAGATCCTTGCCGTGATATTTGATATGGGTATTTTTTCCATAATGTATATGCTAGACCTGCTGGAGACACCATGAAATCTACTGTGCACTAACCCAAAAATCTGCAGATTCGCAAGCCCACTGCCGAGAAATTCACCTAGTCACCCCTGGCCAATCAGCCAATTTCCTTAGCACCGACGATTCGTCGACTTCGCCGCAAGCAGAAGACGCCGACCCTTTTCGTGACCGGCGTCGTTCCGTGTCCTGTCATCGGGGCAGGCGGCCTTTACTGGCCGGCTGGTTTCAGATTAAACAGCGACCTCTCTAGGTCGCCGTTGGTGCTGAGCAGGGGCCGCTACATGAGGATCCGTCACTATGACGGGCGGCGGTGGGGCATAAGGAAGGTGAAAGGCAGCGGCTAGGGTTAGGGGTTTTTCAGGTTGAAGTTAAGGTGTTTCCAGGTCATTTTCGGGTTAACGGGTTAGGGTTTATTCAATTTCGGGTCAAAAGGGTTTTGACCCATTTAGGAATCCGGGTCGGATTGGGAATTGGGTAAGGTTTTAGCCCCATTAGCCCACCCGGTTGTTAAGTGGTTTGACCCATTCAGGTCAGCCCAATCCAGAAACTCAATCGGCACTACCAGATTAAAAAAAAAATAAAAAAATAAAAATAATAATAAAAAAAATAATAATAATAATAATAAAATAATAATAATAATAATAATAATAATAATAATAAAAAGCCCCATAGAGTGGGCTAATTTATTTTGGTCAGCCCAATACAGATACCCAACCCGATTAGGTGGGTTGACCCCAATACAGCAACCAATCAAGAATTAAAAGTGAAAGCTGGGCTCATATAGGGTTAGAACTTGGGACCTTCATGTCCATAAAGTGACAAGCTTCAAACCATTAAGCTATTCTTGGTTTTATGTTTTTTTATTAAGATTTTATTCATTTTATTATTTACAATACTATGTATTAAAATTATTGTTTATTTAATACATGAATTGAGGAATATATTTTTTAATTGTTGAATTTATATTGTTTAAATATAAATTGTTTGATGCCTAGACCTAAGAATAATTAACAATACCATATATGTTGGTGTGTTTACAGTAATATCCAAAAATGCAATGTCTATAAAAGTTCTGGCTAGGAAAGTCTTGGGATTTAAGTGTGTCCATGTGACCCCCCTCACTTTCCTGGGAACTCACTTGGTTGCACCTTGGAAAATGTTGTTTATCCCATTTAAGTATTGATTTGTTATATTCTTGGGGCCATTTGTTGCCATCTATAAAGTTGTTAGATGTTAATGAAATCGCAATTATCATAATAATTTTGGAAGAGCCACAGCATCCTAATTTTTTAATGATAATTGCATCAGGATTACACACACATAATTATTATAATAATTTTGGGAGAGCCACAGCATCCTATTTTTTATGATAATTACATCAATATTACACGTATGAACATCATAAAGAATTTTATTAGATGTTCATGAATTATAGCGTAATTATTATGATTTTGGGAGAGCCACAACATCTCGATTTTATAATAATTGCATAAAGATCATACACATGAACTTCATATGGAAAAATTAACATCGTCTTGTAATTAATTCATAAATTTAATTACTTATCCCCACAGGGAAGTTTTTATTTTTATGACTTAATTAGAATAAGATAACAAATTTAGTATTAAAAGTAAAATTTCTCTCGGTTGCCCACAGGTATGGAGAATTTTATTTATTAATATTTAAATTTGCTTTAGTCTTATTAATAAAGAGTAAATTTCATGCGTGATGCAACCTTTGCCCACAGGTAGGTTGTAATTTACTATTTAAATTGGCATTGGCTAATTTAAAATAAAGTTACTTCATAGCATTAAAGTATTATTATTTTAATATTCTTGGTGATTACAGCTATTCATGTTACTCTACCTTTTGGTAGTTTTATATTCCAATACATTATGGTAATATTTTTCTGACTGGAAAAAGATTAATATGCTTTTTCATTTGAGCGTTTCTAATCCCATTATGGGAATGAAGGATATTATAGCTTAGTTTAAGTCCCTAAAGATTGAGATTTTGAGTCATTAGTGGTCTATTTCATTTTTTTGAATTCTCTCTTCTAAATATGGGATTTTATCTTGAGACATACATAAGGATAAATGGTCAGTAAAGTAACTTCTGACCATGTATGCTCAAGAATATGAGAGAATCCATAAAGTGGTCACATGGTTACTCATGTTAAGGGAAAGACCAATAAATGCAATCATGTCCATCAGTTAAAGCATGAGAACAATATGCCAATAAAGTATTATGGCAATCAAGATACCTATTTCTCTTGCAATAAAGAAAATTAATGACATATAAAGAAAGATTGCATAAAGTATGATAAATGACTTAAAATAAAGCTAATCTCACATATCTAGTATTTCGTGAATCTCTTTTAGTGACTCATTCAAATTTTTTGTGGATTGATTATGTTTTGACAATCCACATAGTCAACAAATGCAGAATACGTTTTTTTATTATTGCAGATTGTTGGGATCTATAGGTTAATTTTAAAATTCAGTTATCATTTTGACCTCAAAAATGTTTTATATTCCATAATTATTTAGGAATTTATTTTCTAGTTTAGTTTGTTAAAAATTTCAATTTTATTTTAAACTTGAAATTTTTCTTAATTTGGGGGGAATATTAGTTGGGGGTTTATTTAAAGTCAATTTAAAATTGACCTACGTCCCAACTTTTTGAAACAAAATTATTTGTTTATTTCTGTATACTGGTGTTGACATAAAGTAGAGTCTTTGAGAATTTAAAAATGCTCTTGTTATGGCTTTGGAGATTGAAATATATCTCCATACAGAAAATAAAAGTCAGTAATTTACTGACTTTGGTACTTGCGTGAACTGCATAAGGGAAAGCATACCAACAAGACCACTAATGGTGCCAAAGAATTGTCAGTCTTAGAATTGTCAACTCATGTAGAATAGGTTCAGTTTGAATCTACTTAGACTTTGCCAAATGCAGAAGAAGTAGAATTAAGAAAATCCTATAAAATAAGAAGATCAACAATTCTTAGTGATTATGTTGTATACCTCATAGAGTCTGATGTTGATGTTGGACATAAAGATGATCTAAAATTGTTTTCACATACTATGAGTGGAGATAACTCCACATTGTGGTTCAATGCCATAAAGTAAAAGATAAACCCATGGCTCAAAAGTCAAGCTAGACTCGTAGCCAATAGTTTTACTCATAAAGAAGGCATTGATCATCATGAAACATTCTCTCCAGTTTTTAAGAATGGTTCATCAAGATAATCATAACATTAGTAGCTCATTTTGACCTAGAGCTACATCAAATGGATGTGAGAACAACTTTCCTGAATGAGGATCTCAAGTAAGAGGTTTACATGAAACAATCAAAAGGTTTTATAAATAACAGTCAGAAAGCTTGCAAATTAAAGAAGTTTATGGACTGTGACAGATCTCTCATCGGTGATTTACTTTTTACAAGGTTATTGCTTCATTGTTTATTTAAAACCTTGTTAATTAGTATATATGTCTTAAGGTCAGTGGGAGTGCAGTAATCTTTCTAGTCCTATATGTAGATATTATTTTTGCAAGTGGTGATTTAGGTTTGCTACATAAAGTTCATTCTCAAAACTTTGAAATGAAAGATTTGGGTGAAACCTCTTATGTCTTTTGATATAGAGATTCATAGAGACATAAAGAATATTAACATTGTCTCGAAAGGCCTACATTGAAAAAGTTTTGGGAAGATTTAGAATGAAGGATTTTTGCACCTTCAGTAGCAACTAAGATGGACAAATTATTGTCCCAAAATGTATTGGAACAAGGGTTGATGAAAATTCTTTTTTAAGCATCTGCATTATGCAACCTAAGAAAAGCATAGGCTTGCACTAGACTTAACCATTGAACTAACAATAAGAATACTGGGTCAATAAAGTGTTGCAAATAAAGTCTTGTAGTATACGTAAGGAACCAAGAAGTACAACTTAACATAAAGATACACTTTCTATTTGGAGGTGGTTAGTTGTTCAAATTTGAGTTTTGTTGATTGTGTAGGTAGTAGAAAGTCTTCTTTAGGGTATATATCTTTTTTATTGAGGGATATATCCTAGAGATGCAGTATGCAAACTATAGTTGCTACGTCTACCAAGAAAGCTAAAATTCTCGTGTGCTATGAATTTAGTACACAGGCATGATGGATGAGACATTTTGTTGAAAGTCTCAATATTGTCGATTTTACAGTTAGACCATAAAGATACTCTGCGGTAATTCTACTATAATCTTCTTTTATAAGAATAAAGAGTAGAAGCAGAAGTAAATCGACATAAAGTATCTCAGTACGAGAGATAATATTAAGAGACATAAAATGGTCTATTGAGCATATAAGTACTGAATTAATGATTGCGGATCCATGACTTAAAGTTTACCGGTAAAGAAAGTATAAAGTCATGCGGAGTATATGAAACTCATTAATTCATTTTTGCTTGGTTAAATTGGTTTGTCTCTTTTTGGTCTATAGACATAAAGTTATTATAATAAATATTTTGTGCACATTTGTTATTTTATCCATGAGAATAAATAAAATTGGACCCGAATAACTTATAGGATGTTCATTCATAAAGCTTGATTATCCACAAGGTACTCATGTAAGGAGTGTTTTACATTGTGATACATGGAAGGGATGACCTAATTCTATAATAGTTTTACCGCCATGATTCGTGTGAAACATTTCTTATCTGAGTTGGAGGATTTCATAAGAAATTGGCCAAATTAAAGAACCTAATACCATAAGGTCATGTGTCATAAAGGCTAAGTGAGAGAATGTAAGATATTATCTCCATATATGGCCTATATGCCACATATACGGTGTTTGTTATATTTATTATAAATATAATATACGGTATTATGGTTATGATAATTTCTATTAATTTATATTACCGTAATGGAATCGTTTAATTGATTTAAAATCAATTAATAATATTGTTTCCTTGATGGGAGGAACAATACGGTATTTACCATATTTGAGGGTCCCTGACCTAGCCTCTAAATTAATAGCTTGTGTACACCATCAGTACGGCAATTCAGTCAGAGGCATAGGTTAGAAGATCCCTCAGATAACTTTTTCTTGTTCTTCAGATGGATCGGGAAAACGCTTGAGCAAATATGGCTAGAGGTAAGCCTGGATCCGTTTTATTTATTTCCGCTGCGCATGTTAGTTTAAATAATATGTTAAATATTCCTAACAAAGATTAGATTACTTGACATTTTAGAGAAGGTTATCTAGTCGTCTATTTCATAATACATATATTACAAATATAAGGTTGGTGATGTTAACTTTTATAAGTTTATAAATAAAAATAAATTTATCAAATTAAATCGAATGATAAAATCTTACTAATAATTAACTAATAATTAGCATGTACTTACAAAATAATATAAACAATAGAGGTATTTACTTTATATATATATAAAAAAAAAATGAAATAAGTAACTTATATAATAAGCTTATGAATAAGCTCGAGTTCATTCAAAAAATAGATAAATTAAGCAAGTTTGAACAAATTATTTATATCAATGCTAATTAAGCTCGAGTTTAGTTTGTGATCAAAACAAAATTAAATAAACTATGGGTAAATATTAAATACTTAACTCGACTCAGCTTGACAACAGCCTTATATATTTGCTAACATATATGATATCTCAAAACTATATTTTCATAAATAATTAATTAAAACTATGACTCTGAGAAGCAATTTGTCACTCTAAAAAGCCATCTTGGTTGCTTACTTCCACAAGTACTTATATAGAATTGGGGAATAACAAGATGAATTTGCAAACCCATATAAGTGAATATAACGTGGTTATAAACAATAGTCTTGTAGCATAATGGTAATATATATATATATATATGTGTGTGTGTGTGTGTGTGTGTGTGTGTGTATATGTATATGTATGTATGTATGTATAATCTGGAGAATATACCAAGATATTCCCATCGATTGTTTTAATTTAGATGCATACATGTATTATTATGTATAGGGATGACAATTGTGACGTCCCACATCGTTTCGGTATGGGAATGTGGATGTGCTTATATGTATAAACACACCATTTTTTACACAACGCATTTTAAAGCCGTAATGGTCATGAATCTATTATAACTCGGCAGTTAAGCGTTATTCTGCGATAGTAATACCAAGATGAGTGACCTCCTGAGAAATCTGGAAGACTGGATCGGAAAAGCCAAAAGTATAAAATATTGTGTCGTTAGAAGTAGGTCGTTATAACGATTATCTTAAATAAAAACTTGGTTGGTGCCTTGGTGGTCTGAACAAGTCCTTAAAGATGGCTAGTGATCGCTATTGAATCGTTGATCAGTAGATGGTCTATAGATTCAAGGGTAAATCTTTGTTGTGCCTTGTTATCAAGCTCATGATGTCGATCCGTAGCGATTGTGTATTCTTTCTGGCAAGAGACAAACTCCAGGATGTTTTGGAAAAAAATCTTAAGGCCTCGTTTGGTTTGCGGAATGACTATTCCATTAGGAAAAGGAATAGTCATTCCTTGGAATAGAAGGTGGCGGAATGGAATGGCTATTCTTAATCTTTAGTTTGGTAAGAATACATATATTTTAATTGTAATTCAATCAAAATTACTAAAAAACCCCCACATTTTTTTAAAAAAAATTAAAAAGAAAATAAATTATTAAAAAAACAAAACAAAAAAAAAAAAAAAAAAAAAAAAAAAACCCATGGGTGGCCGACCACCGATTCACTTCGGGGGTGGCCGCAACCACCTCCGGAGTGGTCTCCGCGGCCACCCCCAAAAGCGCCGGGGGTGGTCACACCACCCCCGGCTCCATATACTGGCTGGTCGGCCACCCATTGGGGTGGCCGGCCAGCCAGTTAAGGGTTTGGTTTTTTTTTTTTTTTTTAAATAATAATAAAATATAAAATAATGGTTTTTTCTGAAAAATATTGCATTTACCCCAAAAAATAGCTATTCCTCTCATTTTTTAGAGGAATAGCTATTCCTCTCATTTTTGAGATGAATAGGTATTCCTCTTCGTAAAGGAATAAGTATTCTAATGGGAATACCTATTCTAAGGAATAGACCCCTACCAAACAAAAGAATGTCTATTTCATAGAATAGTCATTCCATTTCAGGAATCTATTCCGCGAACCAAACGAGGCCTAAATGTTTACCCCATGATATCCTTTGCTTTAATAACATGGATATATAGATCATTGATCGATTGGTCCTGATTAGTCATTGATAGGTGTACGTCCGACCAACATGCAAACATAATGCGTTCAAAACATGGTAAAACAATAGACTCACCTTATAAAAGCCCCAAAATTCCCAAGGGTCTCATTTGCTCCTTCAATGATCAGCAGCCAAGAGGCGCGGCTTTTAAAATAATGACATGGTTTTTAAAATTACTATTGAGCTTGTGATTGATTAATCACTATTAAATTTTGATCAAATTGTAATTTTAAAATTCACCTTATTTTTTTAGAGAAACAAGAGGAAGTTCTAGAATTACTCGCTTATTTTGACCTAGTAAACATTACAATTGATACTTCTTTGTAAAATATAAAATTATAGCCCTTTAAATCATATTGCCACCAAATTTGCCTTCAACTAATATTGAAATTAAAAGATTGGACAGTTCTATTCTAACTCGCGGCCTGCTTAGTTTCATAATTATCAATTTATTGGACTGCATGAAGCTACGTGTAATCTGGTCTACATCATCATCTATTAAGACTACATGGGATACGTCTCACGTGGGACTCATGTGATGGAACCCACCACATGAGACCCACCCCATATCTTTAAGACCTTACATAACAGTTACACAACTGTTGTGCAAGAGTCATTTTCCTTAAGACGATTTTACGTTATCTTTTTGTTTCTACTTCTGCATTTCAAGACGCCTTGAGAGGCCATTCTGGTGAACCGCAATTTTCAGTGGTTCGGTATTTTACAGATTCTGGATGAGTTGGACTCAGTAGTTTATCATTATGAGCTGTTGGACTTAGATGTTGACTGGCCCAACCGATCTGATTCATACCTTAACTGTTGCTGGGGCTCGGGGGATATTGGACTCGGCCCATATCTGGCAGGTTGGGATATTTTTCCAACACCAGGTTTTTTCGTTCTTTTTGAGCCACTAAAATTTCCAGGTTTGAAAGAGCAGAAGCCAATTAAGCTGAAAAACTGTTCGCGCGATGCCAAATCAGAGTCAGCTTTTATGAGATAGAATGCCTTCTCTCTTTTTATTTGCTATAATATGTTTTGTAGTCCCATGTTTTTCTGCTTTTCACATGTTTCCAAGCCTCGTTTGCACATGTCGGTTTGTTATTAATGGAGACCAGCCTCTTCAAAGTATTCTTTTGAGAAAAAGAGAGAAAGGGACAACTGCCTAAGTGGTCTCCTACTCAACCGATTGGTTCCAACCTCCAACATGGGTGCCTGTTGGCTGTTGATACTTGACTACTTTACATTGGTTTTGTTGAATAATTAGGTTCTAATTGTCATTGATTTCAAAAATATAATTCACATTCAGGGTGTTCTGGAATTTTCCTGTTTTAGGATTTGGGCTGAGTTTGGTGTCAAAAATACAATCCATATTCATGTCTTTGTTTTCTGTACGTATTTTATTTTCTGTTATCAAGATAAATATATTAATAAACAACTTAAAACACAAAAACAGTTTTCACCTTCAAAACACATTTAGAGACATACCCTAGAACATGTTTGGTTATAATTTTTTTTTTTTCTTTGAAAAAAGAACACCTTTTCCTCATAGATGTTTCTGACCCATCAATAGAAGAAAAAGGTTTCCTCATGATGAATAGATGGCTGTCCTTCTGAGCAAGGCCAAGTAGATTTATTTTATTCGGGTTAATTTCATACTGTTATGGCAAGTGCAGATAAGCGAAGATTGGTGTCAATGGCATTTTAAAAGTATTGGATTGGACCTTTACCATTTCATCTAAAAATTAATTAGTGTCCAGTAAGAGAAGTTAAAGCCTTTTATTGCATTCGAAATCACACCCTGCAAGACATGTTCTAAAAGCTATTCACATGAGCAGAACGACACAATTGCACCCCAACAAAAAGCATGCATGCCTGTGTAGACTAAATTTTGACTCTTTTTTGCCTTGATGAAATCAACCTGTATTTGGGCTTATTATCTAGTTCTACTGATCATCCATTAGGCCTACTCGATCACCATGTATTTGGGCCTTGTTAAAAAATCAGGAATCATTAGCATATTGATTTTTCGATGTGACTTCGTTGTAAATGTATATTAGTGAATGGCAAAAGGTAATGGGTACACTTTCCCAATTCAAATTGACCCCCATTGATCAATTATTATGATAATTTCCCGACTTCTTTTTTTGAGATTTTTGTTAGTTCCCTGGCCTGTGTGAATGAGCACCATATATATCTGATATTTTCCATTAATGTTGACATGAATATCAAGTGAACCAACTCTTAAAAATCATTTTGTCACCATCATGGTGAGATGATGGTGACAAAATGATTTACTTTTTCTTTGTAGACAGTTCTGTCTTACCACTAAGTACTCTTTGGATGTTCTGTTAATTAAACTGTGTAAATATATATATGACGACAGAGATGAAGATGCTAGAACATCATAAGCTACATATATATCTCTGCATTGAAGGGGATCCTTGGTTGGCAAGTAATAGGTTAGATGGTACTCAATCTTTCTCATGGAGTCTTTTGGAACCTTCTCTCTCTCTCATTAGGTTCCCCTATCAACATATGAAATTGTTACGTTGGATTTGTGGTCAGGTGGATCCATGGCCTACAAGAAAAGCTAGCATTATGCTTTTGCTTAAACATTGAGAAAATCTAAGTTTCTAGTTGCCATTAGTTGGTCAAAAGTCATTTAAGAAACATCTTTCTTACTTACGACATGATCAGCTGGCTCTAGGATATTCTGCAGGTAATCAAATAAATTTTACTGTGCAATTGGATTTGTTACTTACAATGAGGTGACAGCAAAAGGAATAATTCAACCTTAGGGCTTCTTTTGAGGCAACAATGTGTAAACTTATCTTCCTTTTATAGTGAGTCAATCATACAATTGAACCAACGTTGATTGATTGCCATTAGTTTGACTCGGTTTTATATCTAAAGGCATGTTTGGGTGCTAATTATTTTTTAAATATTATTTTTTATCTATTTCTGTCTCAGATTTTTTAAACCATTCAAACATAATTTTAAAAAACAAATTCTTTCGATATTCGTAATTTTTTTAAAAAACTCAACACCCAAACGAGCCCTTAGTTTAATTAGTTTAAGAGTATGTTTGGTATTACATTAAGAAGCTTAAATAATACTTTTAATACATAAAAAATTATGTCAATCAAAAATAGGTCGGTTTGATAAAAAAAATAAAAAATAAAAAACATTTTTTATAACCTTTTTGTTCTAAAAATAGCTTAAAAACTACATTTTGAGAGAGTTTAAAAGCCTATTTCGGATCATGATCTCCCTCTTGCGAAGACTACTTAATGTTCTTGTAAATTATGGCCAATACCAAGGATATAAGTAGTAATTTCAAATTCAGAGTTACTGCTAGTCTACATAATTGTATATAAAGAGCTTAAAAAGTGTTTTTATTACATAAAAAATTGTACAAAGTAAAAATATTAGATTCGTTTGGTAAATAACTTTAAAAATATAATATCTTCTTCTTTTTGACTTTTTTATGCTTTAAAAGAAGTTTTAAAATGAGACTTTTTTTTTTCTTTTAAAACATGCTCAATTTTTCATCGTAATCTCAAATAAACTCTATATAATCAACTAATGATATGATTAAAAAGATCCACAATCAGCTCCATTAAAAATGATGGTATTTCTGTGTGTTTTTGTGAGCCAATCAAATGATAGTTTTTTCTAAATTGAGCTGTAAGAAATTTCTTTGATTAAATCATATACATTTTTAATAAAATATTTAAATATTTTGAAAATATATATCAATTTATTTAGTAGCAGATTTAGAACTAATAATTAGTCCCAAGATTTTACATGACCATTGTCACCCAAGACACTAAACAAATGCAAAAATCAGAAGCCAATAATATTTTTGATATAAGGATCGGATCATCATCTTTGGCATACAAAATCCTTTGGAATTATCCTCACAACTCACGTGGGATCCACATTCCACAACTAAAAAAGAAAACAATTAAGAAAAGAAAAAGAAAGAAATAAAAAGCTACCACGTGCCCACAGCTACGGTGCCGTATTATTCAAAGACGTATTTCCGAACGTGGACGGCACTCATTCAATCATGTCTGCAATGTACGGCTCTGAGAACAGCACCGACTCATCATCATCATAACGGTCCTCCGGGTCGGCCCTACCGAACCCTCCTTTCACTCTTGGCCACTATTTATAGCTCTGTGCTTTAAAACAAAAACTCTCAGAGGCGAATATAGGAAGTAAATTCGAAAAAAAAAAAGGTCGTAAAATAAGAATAAGCGAAGAAAATCAAAGATGTCGTGGCAAACGTACGTTGACGAGCACCTGATGTGCGAGATCGACGGCCACAATCTCACCGCCGCGGCCATCATCGGTCACGATGGCAGCGTGTGGGCCCAGAGCTCCACCTTCCCTCAGGTTCTCTCTCTTAACTTCCCTTAGATCTAGTTGTTTCGTTATACGATTTTCTTCGGTGAAATGATTTTCTCATGGCATCTGTGGTTTGATCTGTGTGGTGGATTGGTCCATTTGGTTCTGTTTTTTGTTTCCGTGTAAATTCTTTTCCCGGAAATGCTTTATGCCTAGTCAATTAGAGCTCTTTGTTTTTTTCTTTTCCAAGTTTTGTTTGATCCGTCTCAATTTATGATTGTTTTTGGACGATCTGCGGTCCTAAAATTCATTTTTATGAAATTTATGTGATTTGAGTTGCAATCTATAACATCCTGTTGGATTTTGGTTTTCGATTCGGATATTTCCGTGAAATTCGTTTGACCTCCCTTCGGTTCCTGAGAAAACGTCGGGTTGGAGAAAAATTTATTGGATTTCATGATTATTTACGTTGTGTTGGTTTTTCTGATAAATGAGTAGGTTGACCGCTGCATTAAGCTTGGTTGCGTGGATGAAGCTCTTCATCTGATTAGATCATATGAGACCAACTGGTGAAATGAGACCACATGGTCCACATGCAAACTCAACTGGTGAAATTGATACAATTTTGGGAATTACTTTGCTTTTAGATGAAAACAATAGGTTCAGTAGTGTGAAATCTTCATTTGTTTTACTTATGAAAAAAAAAAAAAATCTTCATTTGTCCTAAAAGCTTAACCGTATAGATGAATTTAATCATTTAATTTATATTATAACACTCCTCCTCACTTACTCAGGATTTTTACTATGATATAATATTAAATTATCACTTAACCCAAAAGCTTAAATTTATAGGAATAGATGAATTTAATCATTTAATTTATGCTTGTTAGGTTATCGCAGGGCATCGGGCACCGTGCTCTTAACAATAGGTTCACTAGTAAGCCATCCACAACCAAAAAACATTACGTATGGATCTTCTTATATGAATTAGGTGGTGACATTGATGTAATGAATTTTGATTTATGATTCAAAACTTAATGCTGGGTTGTACCATTAAGCTTTCATGTCTTTGGATAACTTTACGCATGGTAGTGCTTTAGAACAGAGGACAAGTGGCTTTTGCATTTCAAGCACATTTTTTACTTTTGAGATATGCTTTCTTTTCCCCTATTTTTATGCTAGATGTAGCCGGGACCACTGATGGTGAGGTTCCTTTGCGTGTTTATATGCAGTTCAAGCCTGATGAAATTATTGCCATCATGAAAGATTTTGATGAACCTGGCTCTCTTGCCCCAACTGGATTACACCTTGGTGGCACAAAGTACATGGTCATCCAGGGAGAGTCCGGAGCTGTTATTCGTGGAAAGAAGGTGTTTTAAGCTTTATTAAATATCTTTTCTTGTTAATGTTTCTTGTACATTAGTTAATAATTGATGGTACTAATGTTAATTATCGTTTTTGTATTCCTTATGTTGATCTTGAGATAGTAGCTGTTATTCATGGAAAGGTGTTTTAAGCTCTGTTGATCCTTTTTTTTTTTTTGGTGGGGGGCGGCATCTGAGTGCATAGCATGGTTCCACATCTATGTTATGCGGACACTTGGAAATAATGCAACAATGGCAGACAGAATATGACAGTGGCTATAAGGACTTAATTACTCTAAGAGTATAGGTTATGTAGGAAAGTTAACTTACCTTGATGTTTGGATGACATAATATTTGATGCTTCATATAAGTTCCAAATATGTTAATCTGCCAAATATGTTCTTGAAAATCCCCGGCTAATACTTTGATAATGCCCGGAGAAGCTCCATATGTAGCTCTTGTCTTAGTTGATATTTACTTTAATTTGCTTTGTGTATTTTAGTATGTTTTTAGGTATCTTTCTTGTATTTTTAGGAATGTCTCTTTATTGGGTTCTTGCCTCTTGGTTGTTTGGATTTCTACCTTTGCCCAATATTTGTTGCTCATTTGATATGTACTAGATGCCCACGAAACACTATTGATAAACCTCTTTCATAATCATCGATTTTGATTTATTGAAGTGCATGTTGATTTTTCAATATGAGCCAGTGCACCTTGTCATAATTACTGGCCTCATAGTTGCTTCACCTTTTGACTTTGAAATTCTTAAATGTGGAATCCACTTCACCTTACCCTGAATGATGCAGTCGACAGCTTTATCTTCTCATATAAAGGTCAATATGAACTTTGGACCTGTCGAGCCCATGAAAGAAAGATAATAGAGCTCATGAGTCTCACATGTGGGCCACCTACTAGTCCTCGTTTATCTTTGCTCTCAATTTGTTAGCCCCTGTCGATAACAATCTCTTGCACACACAGACAATGACACTAACGCATGGAAACCTAATTGCTTTTACTTTTACTTTCATAAAGCCTAGTAGCAAGTTGTTTCAAGCAATGAGAGCTGTCCTTGTGCATTATTGGATATATAATCATGTCCTGGTTGTCTTTTCATTTTAAGACATTTTCCCTCTGACGATGAAATTTGCATAATCAGTCTAAAGGAGTGGCAGGGCCCATTCATTAGTGAGTGTCAAATCCCATGTCTTTACACAAAATTAATTCCTTATAAATGTTACTATTTCAAACCCCAATTCTTTTCGCAAATTGGATTCCTAATGAAGGATGCAAATTTCAAATTATAGTGAGAAAGTTGCAGAATAAAATCTTTATGGGAAGTGAAAGAGTTGGGAATATGGAATAGACTTGCACTTTTTAATGGATGTATGACTGCTAAATTTCACATTTCATATAGCATTCAATTATGATGAGAAATTTCTACTTTTATTCATATCTTTGCTCTGATAAAAAAAATATATTCTTGTTCTTGCATTCTTTGTTTATTGTTTTGTTGTTCATCTTGCAGGGCGCTGGTGGCATCACTGTGAAGAAAACTAGCCAAGCCTTGATTTTTGGAATATATGATGAACCTTTGACTCCTGGACAGTGTAACATGATTGTGGAGAGGTTGGGGGATTACCTGATCGATCAGGGGCTGTAGGTTGTTGCATCATGGTTTCCATATTGTGATATTTGGTTTGGGGCTTGCATCTTCTTACTAAAAGTCATGAACTGGCTGTGGAATTGTTGTTGAAAATAACCGTGTGAAGACAGAAACAGTAATTTTTGGTGTTTTAGGCTCGTTTTTATTTCTCCAATTCCCACGTTTCCTTAATTTATGTGTATGTATTCTCCCCTGTTTTCCTCCTATTGGGTCTGCCTTCTTAAAGTATTGAATATCCTTGGATCTCCCTTTTATCATGATATGAAAAGATATGTTTTTTGGATTCTTAAATTTGCGATGGAGGATTTCAGGAATTGTGTGCTTGTTAAGAGTTTGTTCTTCCTCAAAAGAAGACCTGTTTAAACGCAAAGACATCAATTTGTGGGTCAGCTGCATTCCGGTTCTTCGGGCTTTATTTTGCATCCATTGTAAACTCAAGTGTCAAATATACGATTTATGACTTAAAATTGCATAATGAGTATCTACTAGAAGATGAATGAGTTTATATGCACCACGCCAGTTCAAATTTGGATCCTCTCCATTGATTCTCTCCATTTAGCGTAACGGTGAGATTGTAGTTGTCTTTTTACATTTCATCATCTCCATTTGAAATGGAGAGGATCCTTGTCCCATGGGTTCTCTTTCAGTCGATAATTGTATCTTTGTGAGTCTCCCTTATGATTTAGCTATCTTCTCATATTCTACTTTAGTGTCATTTCTCCTCTTACCCATTTGTTACGCACCGGTCAAGGAGTGAGAGATCAGATTTATTAGCACCATGGGTCTTTTTCTAGTCAGCAATTGTTTGGATGGGGTACTTTTATGGGTCTACTTATAAATCATCTTTTCCTATTCGGTTCTATTGAAGGAGAAAGAAAACAAAATCTAATTGAAAAAACATATATTTAAACTTCGAAATTGAAGGGAACTGAGAACTTATAAAACCAGCCAAAGAAAGAAACTTTAATTCACCCATAACCTAAAAGTAGAAATTAAATAAATATAAGCAATCACTAATAATGCTAAGGAAATAAATTAAATAATTTTTTTTATCCAAAAAACGTGACCTCCACCACATGCTTTCTTCGCCTAACTCTTGATGTATTTATTTCTTTTTAAAACAATAACTAATTACATTCCAAGTTTTTTTAATATATATATATATATATATATATATATAGTCTATTAAAGACCTAGACTGGCTTATGTGTAAGAACTAATAAGCACAGGTTTTTCTTTTTTTTTTTTGGTTTTTGTGTTTATCTCTTTGAATAAATAAAAGAAAGACGGTAGTGGATAAAGCCCAATCCATTCAACACGCTGCCCGGTCCGACAAAAAGGAGCCCACACTCCACGCCCAACCCATGACCCGTTTCTCAAATGGTACTTTAGTAATTACACCCAGAATCCGCAACCCACGAAACCCTAATCGGCACCTTCTCCCTCCCCTATATATATATACTCACTCACCATTAGTCTCCGAAGCCCGTAGCTGTCTCTCTAGTTTCTTTCTCTCTTCTGTTTAATTTGTTTTTTTTAAAATTTTATTTTTAAATAAAGGCTTAGATCATGTTAAAGCAGGGATTGTGTGTATCGGCGTTGTGCTACAATCAGTGCACTATGTTTCCGAAAGAGTTCCCTGCGAGATCGATCTGGGGAAGGTGGGCAGTTGTGTTTCCTTTCACCCGTTGAAATTCACAACAATCATCTTCCCCACATCTCCCATTTCCTTGCGTGTTTTTTATTTTTATTTTTTTAATTCTTGATTGGTTGTGCTGATAAATCTAGTATTTCTTTTACCATTGTACTTCTTTTCAAATAAATTTTTTTGGTTAGAAATTACATATTTTTCTTTAAAAAAAAAAAAAAAAAGGGTTTTTGATGATTAAGTGTATTGTAATCAATATCATCTTGAAAGTACTTCTTACGACCTATGGATCTGAGATATGTACAGGTTTTATGAGATACGTTGTCGAAATTTGTAAGGAGGGATCATTTTATTAGAGACATATCATATAGATTTATGAGTTCATTTTGAATTCACGAAAATTTATTTGCCAAACCGCATGAATTTATTTAGCATTTTTTTCTAATTAAAAATCGAAGGTTGGTTTCTAATTTTTAAGTGACAGAATTCGATCGTGATTTCAAGTAAGTTTGAAAATGCGGATGATGATAATTTTTTTTTTATTTTTTATTTTTTTTTGTTTAATGACTAAGAACTTTACAGAGCAAACAAAGCAATAACACTGGCCCTTACACATAAGCCTCTCAACAAACAAAACAGAAAATACAACACCAGAAAACATCACTCCAGTAACAATTGTTTTCTCCAGTAACAACTATATTCACGTAATGTGGTTAACTATTTACATCATAAATTACTATTTGCATTTTTGCGGTTATTCAACGTGGTTGTTATTTGCTATTCGCTTGTGAAGTAATTAACATGGCTCGAAGTTGTAATTCTTACTTCTAGTAAATACAAATAGGCATTATCTATAGTTATTGAAATCATACTTGTTAATTGTTTTGTAATATAATTTTCATATCATATATTAGTTAGCTTCTTACATTATCTATCTATAATTGGTGAGAGGAAATAATACTTTAAAAAAAAAAAAAAGTATTAATTATAAGTAATAATAATGAAGGAACAACATATAAGGCAATGAAATTATAACAAATTAGAAGTGTTTTCTAATAGTGAAATTCAATAATATTACAATTGACGTTTTATATATATTATCAAAAGGAAATGTAGATGCAGACCGTATTCACATATCTTAAAACTATTATCTATATTTGCATATGTGGACTTTATTAACCGTATTCGTATGTGCGAATATCTGTGGATGTGGGCAGTTATTATCCACTCGCATTTTCATCTCTTTAAGTTTGAGAACCTAATAAGGATATACTCAATTCTCATTGTTAACATGTCACATTTTTAATGTATAGCATTTTTCATATCGTTCGATACATTAAACGACCTAAATTAACATAATTTGAGAATTTACAATTTAAAAAAAATTGTAAAGAATCCTAATCCTACTGAAAGCTGGTCATTACCTCGTTCAATGGGTTGATAGGATAGGCGTGGAATAAGAGTGTACAACCAAGCATTTCTCAATCCCATATTTTATCAAAGAGAGTGACTTATAGTGGTCTTGGCACAAATAAGACTTTTGTGCCTTCCAATAAGAGAGTGACAAATGAGCATGTACCAAGAATAACAAATTAAATGCAAAACGCTAGATCCGACCTTAAATCTTCTCATACCCACTACTAGGGATGTAAATAAACCAGTCCGTTCGACAACTCGCTCAATACCTGCTCGGTTTAGCACGATCCAAACTCGAGCTCGATATTGTAGAAATTCACTCGTTACTGTAGAAACCCGCTCGTTTAGTAAGTGATACATACTCGACTCGCTCAACAAAACTCGATAGGAGCTCACGAGCTCAGCTTGTTTAAAGTTCGACTGGATCGCTTGCCCGGCTCGCTAGTTCGATTCGTTAGCTCGTTCATATCTCGTGTGTGTGTGTGTGTGTGTGTGTGTGTGTGTACATATTAATTATAATACTTTGATAATAGTATTTAGTATTTTAAACTAACATATATACCTTTCTTTTTAGCACTATATTTGGAACCTATAATTTCTTGTATTTGACACTACAATATATATATATATATATATTGTGTATCATACTTACATATATATGTACACAAAATAGAAACAATATACATACATATATTTACATACACTTGTGTCAAGAATATACATATACATATCCAACTTTATTATTATTTTTAGTGCTTAGTTAGGCAATCCGGTGGCTTCTCATTTTGGTTAATTCCCTTAATACCCTACTGCCACTGTTTGTATATTTTACTCCCTTTCGATACAGATTTTATCCCACTTTTCTGCACAAATCCGAATAGCAACCTACCAATAAGCAATTCTTTGTTTTTACCCATGTGTTTCTCTTAGTCTCCTTCTATTTTCCTTCACTGTTTTTCTATTGGTTTCTGTACACTAATCTGAATTACAGATCTGCCCTTCACTTTCACACACGTTCACTTTTCTTTGATGGCAAAAACACACTCACACACTTTTTATTAAACAGCATCAGCATGAGCACTTAAACCCACACATTTTTTACACATGTTCTCACACGGTTTTTCACCTCTAAATGGATTTATATATATATTTTATACCTCCACTATATTTGTACACGTTTATCATGAAAGCACAGCACCTGTTTACCTAAAATACAGCACGCATATAGCACCTTACACTTAAACACCCACCTGTACACACACACGGATTCCACTGCATGCATGACAACACACACACTTTTTATTTCTTCTGTTTTCACCCTTTTATTTTTCTGTTTCAGCACTTTATATATATGTCCACAACACACATCTATAATCCATTCACACTTTACACGGTCCGCCAGCAAACAGGTTCAATTTATATCACAGCATAAATACATCATTTTTCTGGTTCTGTTATATATACATATACATATATTACTACCGATTCTGCTATATATATATATATATATATACACATACAATCAATCATGCTTATTATTCCTCCATCTAAACATTTATCTACCTATATACATATCATGTTATTCTTCTACCTTTAGGAAGCTTACCCAGTTCTGCTTAGATGAAATAAGTGCTTCACTTATCTCTTTTTGCTGCTGTCAACCGAATCCAAAGGTCACTAGCAACCATATAAAAAGAAGGATAAGTAAGGACATGACTATACGGTGAAAAAGAGAAGATTTCATCTGTTCAACTAGGTAAGAAGAGAACCTATTGCTGATGGTGAAAACTAAGAGTTGATGTCCGAAAATTCCAGGTTGGGTTGAGATTCAAGTTGAACTCTTCTTTGTCTTTTCAAAGGTGTGAGGAATGAGCTGAAACTGAATTCCTTGGTTCATTTTTCTGTTGGATATTAGACACACCATGAAGGGACAAAACACAAGGTTTTACACTTGCTTTCAAGAACTTCAAACAACAAGCGTAACAGGTAGTGTAAGAAAAACAAAGAGCTGAAGTTTCGTTTTTCAGTTGCCTTGCAACTGGCCGGTTAATGTCACAAGCAGGAAAAGATGTGTATGAACTTCTAAGCTCTTCTCCATGTTTTGATAACAGAAACAGCAATGGGGAAATGATTTCAGTTCTGGTTTTTCTGTTCTATCCGAAAGTAGGGAATGTTGCAGGAATTCTAATGCAGAAATGAAGTTCGGTGATATTTTTCTTGAACAATGGCTGAAGCTTGATTTCATATCTATAGAGAACATGAGGGGTCCAGATTTCTTCAAGCAAAACGATCTATGGTTAGGGAGCAACCAGGTGTTCGGTGAAGGCTGGGTTTAGGATAAAATCATCATTAGATTTCTTAAATATCTCTTATCTCCTTTAACTATAATTTGAATCCTAACTAACTAAGCTAACTAACCATCTCTTGATTTCATTCGAACTAGGACTTCTCTCTCACTCACTTTCCAGCTCATTTTCACCCCAAAATATCCCATTAGTGTTGATGATTACCAAACAAAAATATCATTTCCAGCTAAGCATTCAGTTACTGTTCACTCAGTAACTTTCAGCTTCTAAAACCCTTGTATCCCTCAATTATGCATTCTGATTCATCCCAAACTGCCGAACCTATTGCATGGCCTGATTTGTTTTCATTTGAGCTGGATTTTATGGGATCTTTGATGATGGTTCACACTTCCAAAAATACTCACACAATTGATGTTTCCCACCTAGTTCACTAAGCTAGAGAACTGGTGCTCTAATGTCATCATCTTAGTTTATGTTTCTTAATCCGGTTGGTCACATAAATACATATATATATATTGCTCAATTATATATATCCCTATATAATTATATAGCACATCATATAATTAGATCCTCATGCAAGAATTAATTAAACACATCTACATATATATACATATATACATAGGTCAATTAAGTATAATATTCTCACATGTGCATAGTCACATTTACTAAAAACATATTCTTACATTTATGCATTAACTAAACTTTTATTTATCTAACATTTCAATACATTCTTATTTTAAGTAATTTATTTATTTCATGGGCGTTACAAGGCAAATAACAAAATCACAGCAGAAATTATCTACCCCCTTTGTGCAAATTAAATAGTCAATCTAGCATCAAAAATATCAACTCACCCAAAAACAATGCAAAAAAATAAATCCAGCAACCACCACAAGCAAGACACCAAAATTTGTACATAGAAAACCCTCCGGTGTGAAGGGAAAAACCACGAGACCTAGTCCAATTAAGACTTCCACTATCAACAATAATGGGCTTACAAATGTCTTCTCTAGAACAATATCTAGAGGTTATCACCACATCAAGAATACACACATTCTTGGATTAAAACATAAATTCATCACTTCAAAAGTGGATTCCAACAAGAACAAAGAAATGTCTCACAAAGTGGGGATGAACAACCGAGCAACTAGAGAGGAAGTCCAACGATCGACACCAGTCAATGCGTAGCCCTCGTCGTCAGGAACAACATACTGAAATTTCATCAAGATCGGACCATAGATGACCCTTCAATCTCTGACGGAAATGGTTATGTGAAAAACACTATTTTTCTCTCTTCCTTCACTGTTTGCTCGAGCCCTTTTTCAAAACTAACTTCTTCCCTCTCTGTGTCTCATCCTGAAAAATCAGCTTGCATTTTCTTTCTTTATTTTTTAATTTCTTTTTTCTTCCTTGGACGCAAGTCACGCATTGTGCGTGACCTGTTCCTTGCCAACGGAAATAGAGGCGTAGCCTCTGTTTCTTTTAGCTCAAGGGTTGGTCCCCCACGTAGGAGGGACCACCCAACAAATCTCCCCCTCCCGACTAGGTGGGGGGCTCCACCAATCCCGCTTTCCTTCTGCAAGTTTCAAGATTTTGTATAGGCAACGTTTTTGCCATCATATCTGAACGATTATCATCAGTATGGATTTTCTCAATGTGCAACAATTTCTCATCCAATGCATCACGAATCCAATGATACCTAACATCAATATGTTTGGATCTTGAGTGAAAGTTGAATTCTTACAGAGATGGATGGCACTCTGACTGTCACAGTAAAGCAAATACCTCTCTTACTGTAGACCCAGTTCTTGTAAGAACTTTTTCATCCATAAAAATTCTTTGGCAACTTCTATGATAACAATGTACTCAGCCTCTGTAATAGACAAAGCAACACATTTCTGCAATTTGGATTGCCATGACATTGCTCCCCCTGAATAAGTAATTAGGTGCCATGAAGTATACTTTCTAGAGTCAAAATCACTGGCCATATCTGCATCTGTAAACCCATCAAGCACCTGCTTACCATTATCGAAGCACAAGTATACCCTCGAAGTACCTTTGAGATACCTGAGAATCAATTTCACAGCAGCCCAATGTTCTTTGCTAGTATTAGAAAGGAACCGACTGACAACTCCAACAGCATGAGCGATATCAGGCCTTGTGCACACCATGACATACATCAAGCTACCCATAACTGAAGCATAAGGCACTTTCTTCATTTCTTCATTTTCTTTCTCACTTGTAGGACTCTACTTTGAACTTAGCTTCAAATGACCTGCAAGTGGAGAGCTCACCAGTTTTGTCTTGCTCATGTTGAACCTATCTAATACCTTCTTAATATAACTCTCTTGTGATAGCCACAATCTTCCATTTTTCCTGTCACGAGAGATCTTCATACTAAGAAGCTGTCTTGCGGGTCCCAAGTCCTTCATAGCAAAGGACTTACTCAACTCCTCCTTCAATCTGTCAATTTTGCTAGTGTCACGACCAACTATCAACATGTCGTCCATGTATAGCAAAAGAATAATAAATTCTCCATCTGAGAACTTCTTCACAAATACACAATGATCACAAGTAGTTCTGTCATACCCGTGCTCAACCAAGAAGGAATCAAATTTCTTGTACCATTGCCTCGGTGATTGCTTGAGTCCGTACAAGCTCTTTTTCAAATGATACACTAGATGTTCCTTACCTCTAGTTGTAAACCCCTTTGGTTGCTCCATATATATTTCCTCCTCCAAGTCACCATGAAGGAAAAGCAGTCTTCACATCAAGCTGTTCAATCTCCAAATTCATATTGGCAGCCATACCTAGAACAACTCTAATAGAAGACATCTTCATAGCGAGTGAAAAAATTTCTTCAAAGTCAATACCCTTCTTCTGACTAAACCCCTTCACAACCAACTGTGCCTTGTACCTTGGTTGTGATTTGTTTGGTTCAATCTTGCATCTGAACACTCATTTATTCTTGAGTGCTCTCTTGTCCTTAGGCAATTCCACCAAATCATATGTGTGGTTCTCATGCAAAGATTTCATCTATTCTTGCATGGCTTTTTGCCACTCATTTTTCTGGTCATGAAGCATAACCTCTTGATAACTTTCTGGCTCTCTCACATCAGAAAATAAAACATACTCATCAACTGAATATCTTTTGGAAGGTTGGCGCTCTCTGGTAGATCTTCTCAACTGAATCCCAGTGGATGGCTCTAAGGAAGTTTGATCTAGGTGCTCTTCTGACTCCACGTTATTAACTGCGGGTTCACCATTTCTACCAAATGTGGCAACCTATTCTTCTTGTACATCTCTCCTATATTCATCATGTGTCACACAAGGAGGAACAACTGGACCCAAACCAACATGTTCTTCATAGAGAGACTCTAGCTTTTTAGTCCGTTCCATGCCTTCAATGGTTTGATCTTCAAAGAAAACATCTCTGCTCTGTATGATTTTCTTAGAAACTGGATCCCAAAGTCTGTAACCAAACTCCGCATGTCCATAACCCAGGAAGATACACTATCTAGCCTTGTTATCAAGCTTGGACCTCTCATCTCTAGGAACATGAACAAATGCCCTGCAGCCAAACACTCTCAAGTGCTCAAATGAAACATCTTTCCATGTCCACACCCTTTGAGGAAAGTCACAATTCAAAGGAACTGACGGAGAAAGATTGATCAAGTCAACTGCGGTCTTCATTGCCTCACCCCAAAAGGATTTAGCCAATTTTGCATGAGAGAGCATACACCTGATTCTTTCACAAATAGTTCTGTTCATTCCCTCTGTTACGCCATTATGCTGTGGAATCTTGGGCACAGTTTTCTCAAGCCTAATGCCATGGCTTCTGCAATACTCTTCAAATGGACCTCTGTATTCACCACCATTATCTGCTCGAACACATTTCAGCTGCCTCTTAGTTTCTCTTTCAACCTTCATGTGAAAGACTTTGAACACAGCCAGCACCTGATCTTTAGTTTTCAAAGCAAAAACCCACACTTTTATAGAGTAATCATCAATAAATGTCACATAATAAAGTGCACCACCAAGAGTTTTAGTATTCATAGTGCAGACATCAGTGTGAACTAAATCAAGAATATTAGTCTTTCTTAATGGAAGGGATATATGAAATAAAACTCTTCTTTGTTTTCCAATAAGACAATGAGTACAGGGCATTAGTGACATACCTTTGATATTAGATAGGAGCTACTTCTTGGCAAAAACTTGAAGTCCCTTCTCATTCATGTGACCAAGCCTCTTGTGCCATAGCTCAGTGGAAGTTTCATTCTGAACAACATTTATATCTCCCTTGACTAATCTTGCTTCAGTCTTGTAGAGAGTGTTAATCTTCTTTTCCCTGTCTAAAATAAGAGAACCCTTACAAAGTTTCCATTGTCTACTTCCAAGGTAATTATGGTAGCCTTCATCATCGAGCTTCCCAATGGAAATCAAGCTGAAGCGCATCTCAAGAGCATATCTGACATTTTTTAAAACAATTTGCACCCAATGTTGGTTTCTAACTGTATATCTCCCATGCCTAAAATTTCACATTTTGCTTCATTTCCCATCCTGACCCAACCAAAATTGCCACTAATGTAGGAAGAGAAGAAATCTCTATGTGGCGTAATATGAAAGGAGGCTACCATATCAACTACCCACATAGACTCATGACGTGTGAGATTAACATAGGCATCTTCACAAACTACTAAATCATCACCATCAAATGTAACTGCTGCAGTGTCTTTTTCTTCTTTCAGTTCTTCACCTTTTTCTTTCAACTATTCCCTTTTAAATTTTCTGCACTCTCTCTTCATATGCCCAGGCTTGCCACAATGAAAGCATTTTATCTCTTTTCTTGTCTTGGACTTTCCCCTTGACTTATCACGACTATCATCACCACGAGGTTTTCTGCTTTTACTTCTCCCCCGCTTTTCTGTAACAAGTGCCTTTATATGAGAAGAAATACCCTGCTCTTTTCTTCTTGCATCTTCATTAAACATGTTGTCTTTTACCATAACCATAGTCATCACACCATTAGGAGCCAAATCGCTGAGTGACACTACTGATGTGGTCTTTTGTTTACCAAAATATATCAATAATAAATAATCACTCGCAATAGGACGAATCCTTGTAGGATAAGGCTATAGAGAGGGTGTCGAACCTCAAGGACTGCAGGGATATTATTATCAAGCTTATCGAGATTAAATATAACTTAATTAAAAATAAGTTTGATTTGGTTTTTGTTTTCTTAAAATAAATACATAAAAGTAAAAAGACATAAATTTAAAGATAGTAGGGATGAGGTAAAGAATAGGGGATTGATTTCACCACTCACCGCATAACAATGATCAATCGTAAATTAATAAGGAAAATTCTTACTATGCATGATATAGGGCTCGTCTCACTCGAGTAGTCAAGAAATTACCTCTAAAGAATAAGTATAATCCATCTTCGGTTGGCATGGACCGTCCACCTAACCACTAAGATGCGGTACGACCCGTCTTCCCTAGGCATGGACTAGCTACGTCTTTAATAGGATATACACACAATCAATGGAATAGTATAACCCATCTTTGGTTGGCACGGACTATCTACCTAAATTACACTAAACTAGGGTGTAGTACAATCCGTCTTTCCTAGGCATGGTCTATCTAATCCTCTTGATCATATATCAATTAAAACCGTTGTATAACAATCATTCACATAATCACAGAAAATATGAAGGATTGAGTTCAATCAATATAAAAGACTTTCTAAGACAAGATAAGAAATTCATAATGATTGAATATAAAATTAAGATCAATTCTCACAGTTATACAACCATCATGCATAGAGAAAATCCCAAATTAAAATACAATTAAACCATCGTTACTTGGAAAAGGCTACATCAACACTCTATTAGAAATTTAGCCGCTCATCGTAGTGCTGGGATGGCCTCCTGCCATGGTATTCTCCTCTTCAACTTGTTAGGCCTCCAAGAAGAATTTTCTGTCTAAATCTAAGCACAAGCTCAAGTACCAAGCACCAAGCACACCTTCTCTTGAAGCTTAGGGGTCTATTTATAGGGAGCACACAAGTCCTAGAAGCCCTTGGAATTCCAGAAAAATCGTCTCTTGAGTCTTCTTGTCCAAGTAGGAGATTGAAACTTTAATCCAAGTATGAAAAGGATTTCAAATTCGGCCAGAATTGCGGTCCTTTATTGCGACGCGATTTTAGCATAGTACAAGTTCGAATTAGAGAAAAGTTATTTCTGACATATTTGTTGAATATTTTATTAGCTTTCCAACGCCACCAATTTTATTGCAATCCGATATCTGACGCAAAAGTTATGATCTAAACACTGAGACATATGCAGAATCCAAATTTGAATCCAATCCAATTTTGACTCTTAGTAGAGAAATTCCGATTTAATCCTTCACTTGATTTGATTAAACTTAACCACATCATATAGGTATTCTATTATGATTGGTTAAGCTTAAACATATCTTCTAGGTCTTCTCAAAGTGTGCTTTAAGCCCAAAATTAACGGAATTAATTGTATCTTTATTTAAAACCTGAAAACAATAAAACAACACAAAATCAAACAAATAACAATGCTAAGGAATTAACATATATAGGTTAAGGGGCTTGAATGTGTAACATTCGACACTTATCAACTACCAAGGTTTCCCAACTGTCCGGCAAAGAACTTAACATAAGTAATGCTTGCACCTCATCTTCTAGCATAAGTTTCATGGTAGACAACTCATTCAAAAATCCTTGAAAATTACTCAAATGCTCCGTAACACTTTGCCCATAATTGTACTTCAAATTCACAAGCCTTCTTATCATAAAAGCTTTATTCTGAGGAGTCTTTCGCTCATAAAGACTCTCTAACTTCAACCAAAGTAAGTAAGCATCAACTTCTTTGGCTACATGATGGAAGACACTTTGATCAACCCATTGCCTAATATGTCCAACGGCTTTCCTATTTAATTTCTTCAATTCATCATCGATTTTGGCATCCGGTTTAATCTCATTCAACTCAATAGGCTCAAACAATTCTTTACAGTACAAAATATCTTTCATCATAGTCTTCCAAATTGAATAATTGGAAGCTGTGAGTTTAACCATGCTATTAGATGACTCCTCCATTTAATTTACACAGCAATTTCACAACCAAAGCTCTGATACCACTTTGTTGGGGGTGAAGGCCAATAACAAAATCACAGCGGAAATTATCTACCCCTCTTTGTGCAAATTAAATAGTCAATCTAGCATCAAAAATATCAACTCACCCAAGAACGATGCAGAAAAATAAATCCAGCAACCATCACAAGCAAGACACCAAAATTTGTATAAGTGAAAAACCCTTCGGTATAAGGGGAAAAACCACGAGACCTAGTCTAGTTAAAACTTCCACTATCAACAATAATGGGCTTACAAATGTCTTCTCTAGAACAATATCTAGAGGTTATCACCACATCAAGAATACACACATTCTTGGATTAAAACATAAATTCATCACTTTGAAAGTGAATTCCAACAAGAACAAAGAAAGGTCTCACCAAGTGGGAATAAACAACCGAGCAACTAGAGAGGAAGTCCAATGATCGACACTAGTCAATGCGTAGCCCTCGTCGTCAAGAACAACAAACTGAAATTTCATCAAGATCAGACCATAGATAACCCTCCAATCTCTGACAGAAAATGGTTATGTGAAAAACACTATTTTTCTCTCTTCCCTCACTATTTGCTCGAGCCCTTTTTCAAAACTAACTTCTTCCCTCTCTGTGTCTCAAGCTGAAAAATCAGCTTGCATTTTCTTTTTTTCTTTTTTTAATTTTTTTTTTCTTCCTTAGACACAGGTCACGCATTATGCGTGACTTGTTCCTTGCCAACAGAAACAGAGAATGCGCCTCTGTTTTTGTTGACTCAAGGGTTGGTCCCCACGTAGGAGGGACCACCCAACACTAACAATATGTTGAGCACCACTCCTTTTATAATTAGCAAAACCAACTCTTAAGTGCCTATTTTGTATGCCACAAAACCTTTTTTTAAAAAAAAAAAAAATTTGCATTGCTACAACTTTTTAGAAAAAAAAAAAAAAAAAAAAAGAAGAAGAAGAGGAAAATGTCAGCCTTTACTTATTAAATGCAACTTATGCTCCGTTTGTTTTGGCGTAAAATTATTTTTGTAAAATAATTTCGGCATTTTCCAGTATTTGGTAGGGGCGAAAATAATGGTCAACTGAAAAATGATTTCCGTTTGACAAAAAATACTTAGTAAATTTCGGAAAATGATTTACGCTTTTTAAGAGCGTAAATCATTTTCCATAGATGGCAGACGCAGTCGACCTTTACGTTCAAGCAGTTGATTATCGCCGGATTCCGACAAGCCAGATTCTGACACCAATCGATGTCGGAATCTGGCGACATCTGGCTATCGTCGTTGGATTCCGGTGATACTGTGCCAGATTCCGGCCAGACTGGCCAGAATCTAGCCAAAACGGCCGACCATCTGGCCGAGATCCTGGACGGATCCGATCGTTCTGGCCGAATCCGTCCGTTCTGGCCGAATCTCTGACCAGTTTGGCCAGGACCCTACCTGATCCGGCAGTTATGGCAGGAAACCTCCCAGAACGGCAGGATCTTGGCCAGCTAGCCGGGATCTGGCCAGGACGGCCAACTTCAGATCAACTAGCCGGGATCCGGCCATTTTGTGCCGGATTCCGACCACTTTTGCCAGAATCCTCGCCAAATATAAAAGAAAATATTTTTATACTATTTTATATTAATATTTTTTATGTTGTGTATAAAATTTTATTTTTTTAAATTAATATGATTGAATAAAAATATATTTAAAAAATAAAAAATAAAAAACATTTGTAATTTTCCGTATGTGCCAAACACTGGAAAATGATTTTGACGAAAAATATTTTTCTGAAAAATGACTTTCCTGAAAATATTTTACGACGGAAATCATTTTACTCCGAAACAAACAAAGCATTAAATTAATTAATTATAAGAAAAATTACACTTGATCTCCTGAACTATCACCTTAATTGTAATGTCTCCTAAACTAAAAGTGTTTCAATTGACCTCGAACATTACCATTCCCTTTCACTTCATCCCCTCTATAAGATTAAGGGTTTTTAGTTAAAATCAGACAAAAAAAAAAAAAAAATGGTATAAAAATGTCCCCGTACCCATTAATTAATATTTAAAAAAAAAAAAAAAAAAAAAAAAAAAAAAAAAAAAAACCTCTGGCCTTGAGCCGAAAATGGTTTCCATGGCCGTGGGTCTCCATGGGCGGCTGGCCGTGGGGTTTTTTTATTATTTATTTAATGGCATATTTTTTTATTTTTTTATTTTTTTTTTTTCAAATCTCTCTGGAATATAGTGGACATTCCAAGCTTTTTTCGTCCAAATTAACATAAAATTCTTACGGTGGGATTAAGTGAAAGGGACTAGTAGCTTGTATGGACAATTGCAACTTTCTTTAATTTGATGAGACATTGCAATTAAGATAAACATTCAAGGAGACTAAGTATACACCATGATTCATAGTATAGCTTTATTTAGAGAAACAAAAAGATAAACTTCCCGATAAGAAAACAAATTGATTCCAAAAGACTAGAAGGAGAATTTAAGGTTTATCTTATCCAATTTTAGACTAGAAACAGACTATTGGTTGTTTGTTAATGTGTTTTGAGAGTAGTTTTTTGTTCTCTTGTAAGAAAAAATATTTTGATGTGATATAAAAGTGAAAATAATTTTGAGTATTTTTTTTAGTATTTTAAATTTGAAGTTGTTTGTTAATATTTTTATTTTAATAAAAAAGAAACAAAAAACACTATTTTTGTTTTGAAATTGTTTGTTAATAAATGTTTGAACCGTCAAACGGTCAAAGGATGATGTATATAACTGGAAACATCTAACTTCTTCTTTCTTTTTCTTTTTTTTCTAATAGGAAATTGGAAATATCTCTTTGGACCCTAATTTGATATAGACTATTGAGTTATATATTAATATTTCAGAAGAAAAATTTCAGGTCAAATTGACTAATTAAATCTCTGGTCTCTTATGGGGGCAACCCAAGGGCTGTTGGAATAAGGCTATACCTACCTAACCTATGCCTCCCTCCTTAGGCATATCACATATAGATGGAAAAAAAAATAAAAATATTGACAAAATGATCCCATATATATATATATAAAATAATAATAAATAATTAGTAGTGGGGGCCAATTATGATGATGGCTTCAACGCTCTAGAGCTTATCCACTCCTCCTAGAGTCCTAGTACAATCGATCAGCAACGGGCAACGTCAATAAATTCAAACCATAGGAGAAGATAATGTTGAACATTCAGATAAGGTAATGACTGACAAAGAAAAAACAAACCATTTACATAAAGTAATTGAGGACCTAGCTAGCCAAAGGTTCAAGTGCATACATTTTGCATGCCCTCGTGGTTGCCACTGGATGAGGATAGGGACGGAGCCAGACATTTTAATGGGAGGGGGCCAAATAATTTTTTTTCTTAAGTAAATTAAACATAACCCAATTTTGATATTTTTATTATTCCATTCAAATTAAAAAACAATAAGCAAAAGTAAAAAGAGTTTTTAGAAAAAAATAAATAAATAAATAAATAAAGAAAACCGTTGTCCAAAGATTCAGAAAATAAAAAAATAAAATAAAATAAAAAGGTCTCAGTTATTTTTTCTACACATTCTTAAGAAATTGAGCTTGGTCAAGCTTGTAACTCCTCAAATCCACACATGTCTTCTTACAATGCACTACTTTACTAAACCCTTTTCGTTTACTTTGAACAAAGCCTCTACAACTTTGTAAAGATCATTCCATCATTACCTTCTCAGGCATGTACATTGCTACCTGTGAACTATTAAAGGAAAAAGTTTTGACAATAATTGAAAAGATGATAAAAGGAAAGGAGGAAAAAAAAATAAAAAAAAAAAAAAAAAAAAAATCTTGCTAGGGGCAATAAGCAAAAAAAACCCTTAATTTGATTCTTCTAAAAATAAAATACCTTAATTTAATTTTTTTTGTTTTATCTTTAAATTTTTATTTTTTTTTCTTAAGAGTTGAGGGGGGGCCATGGCCCCCACCGGCCCCCCCCTCTCTCCGTCATTGGACGAGGATCCTAGTCGGTTAGTATAAAAATTAGGGTAAAATTGTTTTTTGTATTTGTTAGATAATTTTATCCTTTCACTTAAATTAATGGTTCCTTTCCAATTCGTTTGAACTGAAAAGAATCTAAATACAGTGGCCGGCCACTTTCTTTTTTTTGTTTTTTTTTTTTTTTGTTGTGTGCAAAAATCACCATTTTTTTTAAAAAAAAACTACTTTTATTGATGTTGTCTTTCGATGTACAACTTAACATTTATACACGCGTATATGTATTGTCAACAATTGTTCTCTTATGTGTAATCCATCTTCTTCTTCTTTTTAATTTCCTTTAACCCCGCCCCCTCAATTACTACTCATTTACATATTGCCAACATTAACTGTCGCATGCCAAGGCTATTACACTGAACCTCCTTCAACCAAAGTACCTAAGGTTTTTCTTTCTTTTTTTTTTAAAAAAAAATAAATAAATAAAAAATAAAAATCTTTCCTTTTCCTTTTTTAGAACAAAAGAGTTAGATAAGGTCTAAAAAATGAATATTAACGGCACGTGGTCAAAATTTCATCCATTTAACGATTTGGGGCTAATGGATGGGATTTTTTGCTAACGACTATTAGTTGAAGGAGGTTGAGTATAACATATGTCGAACCGCCGGCTCGCGAGATCGAGCAATATTTAAATGAGCGGTAGTTAAGGTTAAAGGTAATTATCTCTTCTTCTTTTTTTTTCTTGTTACGGGTGAGCGCCCGCCACTATTCTACCTCTAAATATAGAAAATGCCATTGTACACATGGTGCTACGTCACCTCAAAGTTATGGAATCTCCATGCACTAGGTGTCATGGCTCCAACTTTCCCAAAAGTAACAATCTAACCCACGTACTGTTCAAACGCGTGCAACTTCTATATATGGTTTAAGCTCATGCGTGCAAACTAGGTATAAATGGCTGGCATGTCTTTGAAGCCATATTCATAATAAGCAACTTAAATATTCTTCCCAAGATCTGTTGTTATCAATGAGTGAAGGTGGAAAACAAAAGCTTCATCGTCCATTAATCACGCCATACAACGACCATGCCGGAGATAAAGATGACTGTATGATCATGGAAGATCATGAATCTCATGATAACGATGATAATATCAGATCATCGGCATCATCCCTTGAAGATTCAAGATCAGCGTCTGGTGGATCAACATCATCCTCAGACATAGTGGACGATGCGTCTTCATCAACTTCTTGTTCTTCATCCTCGCTCATGGGCCATCTACCCATCAAGCTGTAAGTAGCTTCATCAAGCTAGCATTTTGTAAAAAGAAAATGCCTTTTTCCAGAAACTAAACTATTTTTGGCTACACGTACATGAAAGGGTGAAAGCATGAAAGATTGTTGCAAAATATTAGAGTTTTAGGCTAATAGGAGTTGTAATACGTATATGCAGGAGAGGACTTTCCAAGTACTATGAAGGCAAGTCTCAGTCTTTCACATCTCTGTCAAGGGTGATGAGCATAGAAGACCTTGCAAAGAAGGAAACACCTTATAGAAGAAAAATGAAAGCATCCAAGAGCTATGGGGGCAGCTTTGATGCCCACAAACCATACACCCTTCCCAAGGCAACAATTTCTAAGAAATCAACTAGAGTTTCTTTGTCATCTTTATCTTTTTCAAGTAGAAGATGAAAGTTTCTTGGGTATTACTAGACCCCCTCCAATTCCATACAGAAGAACTTTTGATGTGCAGATTAATTATTACGTACCATGATCGATTTGATGAAAAACATAATGAGTTTCTTTTGCGGCTGTAGCTTTTATATTAATCTGCCAACATTCATAATGTTGATTGTTATGTGTCCGGTCCTTTTTTTTAAGTAGTGTTTACTCAGAGGAGGTAAAAATAAAAAGAAAATGTTAGATTTATAACACCAATACAGCAACTGTACAACAACTCCTCACGTGTGGGATGGACCCCAGACATGTGAGGAGTTGTTGTAATGGTGTAGTGCAAGAATTAAATTTCAAAATAAAAAACACAAGATTCATTTACAAATTAATGTAGAAGCTGGTTATCAACCTATAGCCGTGTCTCGGCCCAGCATTGGTCTACACATAATGGTAGTGTAGCACGAATACAAAGGCCTTACGCCAAGAATCGCAAACTAATTTTTGGCCTAATGTCTAACGCCACTCTGAGCATTTGACCTTAAATTGCGGGCTATACTCAAGTAGTTGGCCCCAAAAAAGAGGTAGCACCTATGTGAATTTGAACTCGAAACCTCGAGGGGTGATATTCCATCGAAACCACAAACCTAACCACTAGGTCACTTGAACTTTTAATCAATTATGTGAGGTTTACTAGAGAAATAATATTCCTGCATGTTCGTACCCATTTGTCACACTCATTTCACAACGATATATGTTTTAAGTCTGTCCCTACATATCAGTTGGTGACTCCATTGATAAATTTCCATTTTCATGACCTATAAAAATCATTATTTAATAATCTCAAGATATATAACAACAGTACTAGGCCTTAACTAGGTGGGAAGAGCACCAATGATCAACCAAAGAAGAGTGAGCTTTTTCCTCTACCACGCTAGCTAACTCCCTGTACGGTATTCACATAGGATATCATGATTAATATATGGGTTAAATACTTTTTTACCCCTTGAGTTTAACAGCTTTATTTTTTCTTTTCTCAGTTTTACTTTCAATCACAGGTGGTATCTCGCTTATGGGCATATACTCAAATAGTACCTTTGTCCATCTGCTGTCAAAAAAACAAACGAAATTTCACGTCAAACTAATCAAATCTTAACACTTGTCATATACCTTAGTAAAAAATAATAAAATTTTAAAAACTTAAATGTCAAAATCAAGAAAAAAACAAAACAAAGGGGTGGCTCGAGCCACCCGCCGTCCACCACCATTTAGGCCTATGGGGGAGGCTCGATAGCTTTGGGCTAATCTGAGGGTGGTTTGGCCATCGTCAAATGGCAAAATGGTGGTGACTTTGGCCAAAGCCACATGCACCCACTAGGGCCCTTAGGGGTGCGGCCACCTCCACTAGACCTCGAGGAAGTGTTGCAATTAGAACCTCCAAGCGAGACAGTAATCACTTGGGATTTGTTCAAGATAGAATACAACATGCGATTCTTTCCCCAAGCTTAAAGACAACTTATAGCTATTGAGTTCCAAAACTTAGTCTAGGGCAACATGTCGGTGGAACAATACTCCGCCAATTTTATGGAACTAGCTAAGTTCGCCGCTAACCTAATCACAGATGAGGAATCGAAAGCGGAGCGCTTTGAGAATAGTCTCAACCCCCGAATCAAATGAGTCATATGCCTCCACATTAAAGACTACGCCAGGTTAGTGGAAGTAGCATCTCTTGTGTAGAGAAGAATCTGTGAATTAGCCGTAGCCTACGACTTGAAAAGGCGATTAAAGCAGGAGACATCATATTCAGAAAGAGGCCAGTAATAGAGTATGATTCCAAACCAAATGTTGGCAGAAGTTTTCCACCGACACTTGGGAATCAAAAACCTCTCTGTAACACGTGTGGAAAACTGCACGGGGGGAGGATGTAGGACGACAGGCCCAACCTGCTTCAAGTGTGGCAAGTTTGGTCATTTCTGAAAGCATTGCCTTACAAATCCCATTGGAGAATTAAGGTCGCAAGAAGGTGGATATCAACAACAAAACCCTGCTCAAGTCTGAGTATATTCATTTATCCCTGGTGGTTCTGATGGAGAAGTGGAATATATAGATGTGGCACATATGTTTACACTTTGTGTGTATTTTTATGTGAGAACGTCAAATTATATTATTTATATATTGAGGTAATTCAGTCAACTCTAATGTCTTATATTCTCAAGTCTTTGAGAAAAAAAATATATATATTTCGCTGTCAAATCTCAACCCTGATGACGTCGTAATGTCACGTGAAAATCGAAAATTTTCACTTATGCCTTTTTGTAAAAGGTAGGACGTTACACTTCCAATCTAATACGGAGGAAAACTCTTGTCTTTTTTTAATTTTATCAAATAAAGATCTACATTTGTAGAATTTATCAAAAATATATCATTCCTCTATATTTTATCCAACTTTTTGATCAATTACTTGTAAAATATCAGTTATATTCTAAAAAAAAAAAAAATGCCAAAAAAGTAAAACAAAAAATACAAGTTGGACAAAAACAATTATCAAAAAAGCAAAAGCATGTGAGGGAGGATCTTCCTCGCAAGCTTTTGGATTATTTTTATAATTTTTTATTAATGTAATTAATATTTCACCTTACTTTTGTTAGAAATTAATGGAAAACCTTACAAAAATATCATTAAATCCAAACCTAATGGATCCGAAGGACCAAGCCCACGTTCTATGCAAAATCAAGCCCATTAAATCCAAACCAAATACCCATAAATCCAAACCAACAATCCATTCGAAACAAACAAAAATGAATTAACGAATCTTCCAAACTAAATCATATGGTATTTATTCAAATCAAACCAACTTTTCAATGAACTAAATCAACAAATAAGGTGAGGGAATTTATAAATTTATAAAAATAAAAAAAAAAATAAAAAAAAAGTTCCTTCTTTCTTTAAATAGGCTAAAATACTTTCTTTTTTCTCCCTCTAAAACCTGTCTTTAGGCCTTCATGGCCTTAAGCCTAGCCCATGATTACATTGATTAGGTCAGTGATTCATGCAACCATTGTGATTGGTTGCATGAAATGGGTTATTTGATGGGTGAGACACATGGCCACCGATGTGTCACTCCCTCACCTACCAAATTTTTATTTTATTTTTTTTCTTTTTGCACTAAGGCCCAATGGGTAGAACTTTGGGTTAGGCCCCCAATTCAAGTTCCATCCAACTTTTTTCTTAGCCCAATCCTTTCCTTTTTAACCCAAAGCCCAAACCAAAAATTTCAGTGGGCCTAAACTTCCAAATTCCAAAAGGTTTAAGCCCATTTTTTTATTTTTATTTTTAATTCTCCAAATGGCCAAAATCCTTTACGTTGGTAAAATATTTTCTTTAAATGGGCCAACGTACAACTTTCATAAATCATTTATAATTTTAAATTGGAATAAACACTTCTCTTGAATTTTAGAAAGATACTAAACTCATTTTCTTAAAAGGCCATTTAAAGTTTCGAAGGCCTATTTGATTTTATTCTTGAAATTTTTCATTTTGCTTTTAGGTCTAAGTCCCATTCTAAGCCCATATGAGCTTAAATCCAAAATCTAGGCCCAATTTCTCTTTTTCCCAAAATTGATGAATTTAATTAGCCCCTTTTACTTTCTTTGGGCTTTTTCTCCAAACTGGGTGCAAAAGAAGCCAACTTGCTTTTTATCTTTTGTAGGGTAATTAGTATTACACACCGTTTGTGGCTCTCCGGTCTCGATGGCCTCACCGTGGGTCTCCGTAGAGGGATTATAATCATTTACAATTTTAAAGAAATTTGAGATTCTCAAATTATGTTAATTCAAGTTATTTTTTACATCGAATGACATGAAAAATGCTACATATTAAAGATATGACAATTTTATCGAGGCAAAAAAAAAATCATTCCAAAATGTATTTTCTTCACTTTTGAAGAGACGCTTCTTTATTAAATCGAAAGACAATTTTGTGTTCAAAACTTTTATACGACATAAAGTTTAAAAACTTGATAAAAATATACTCAATTCTCATTAGTAACATGTCACATTTTTAATATGTAGTATTTTTCATGTCATTCGATGCATGAAACAACCTAAATTCACATAATTTGAAAATCTCATTTTTTTTTTTTTTTTAAATTATAAGGGGTCCTGATCCCTTCATAGAGTGCCCTCGCTAGGGGAGGTTTTTTTAATCTAATGGCGTAATTACATTTTGACACATCTAATGGGGGGTGTACAATGGACGGACAATCATATGTAGGTCACGTGATATATTTTAGTTCATGTTAACAGGAAATTCTAACAGAGAGCAAACTGATTGTCATGAATAGTTTGAGGGGATTAATTATCACTTTTTAAAATTTGACGAGGCGATTGCAAATTGACTGTAATTAAGTTCGAATAGAGTAAATATAGTTGCTCCTGAACTAGAATAAGAAGGATACTGTTGGCATAGAAGAATTTGCAAGAACCACATTTGGATCCTGGTGATATGTGTGAGAGCTTGTGACTAGATCAATTTAATTGATTTCGCATATATTCTAACAAATGTTGAAAATTCATCTAAAATAGGGAAACGTGCAATTTAAAGAGAAGAAGGTGGATCTTTGTCGCTACAAATGGAGAAAGAGAAAGGAAGGGAAAAACAAGTAAGAATGTAGACAAATCACATAATAGACGCAGAAGTTAGCACTTTTGTGAACTTTTTGAGCATTTCTAATAAAAGAAAACAGGATAATGAAAACTGAGTTAGAAATCAAATCTACGATCTTTTAGTCAAGGATTCGTGAGGAATTTTTTGCAATGCCAAGATCACAACAATAGAATTGAGGGAAACTTTAAGGTTTAGAGAGACTGTTAATGAGACTACAAGTCTAACAGCAATGACTTCACCATAAACAGGATCACATTGATGGCTAATATGAGAAATAGCCTTTAATAATACGACCATGAAAGTCACGACAGATAGCTGCTTGAGCCAAAATTGATTTTGTAACAACCTTCAATTAAATGAGTCCACTTCTCTAAATCAGGTGAAGGACAGGAGTGTGGGGACGCAAACCGAACCGAAAATTTGGTTAAGGGAACATGTATATATTGAACCAAAAATTTGCTTTATTGATCGATGTAAAGTTTTTTAAAAAGAATAAAATACTAACAGAATGCACTGAATCCAGCTGGCTAGACATTAAGACACGTAACCAAGAAACTAATATGGGGCCGAAAAAAAAATGGGCATCAAGAAAAAGAGATGATTGTGATTAGGTTACAATTGATTGGACCTGACGAGGTGGCTTCTATTTGGTAGTGACTTTCTTAGAGCATTAGCAGCAAATTTTTAACTATTTTTCTTATTTTAAAAAAAATTTAAGAAATCAAACCACTTTTTTTTTTCCTATACAAAAACACTCCACAACAGTTTCCTTTTATTTTTTCCTATATATTAAAATAATAATTTTTTACCTTTCTTTTTTCTTTTTTCTTTTTTCCTTTTTAACTTCATTCCATATTCCATAAGCATTCGCTCATCCCTCCACCAATTCCACTTCGCCATTCCATCCCCTCCACCAGCTCCATCCCCAACCTTAGTCACCCAAATCAAAACCATCCCAAAAACCTCCAACATCAATCTAGGTGAAATCCAGTACACCTCCACCTCATTTTTTTTTATTTTTTTTTCACATTTTATTCCGGAAGGTGCCATTTCTAAATTTCTCGAGCTCGACCTTCAATTGCAATCAAAACAATAACGTAAAAAGAGAACCTCAAAATTACTAGAAACAATCGGGAAAGAAAATCAAAGACTAGAGGATTTTCTCAAGAAGAATTTGACTGGGAAATGTGACTTTCTTGGAAAATTCCCAACTGAGGACGGCCTATGAGTTGAGACCGAAACAACATACAGGGGGAGTCAAAATCCCGGGAGATTTCATTTCGTCGTGGCGATGAGCTATGGTTGCTGGTTTGGGTCACCATCCGCTCAGTCTCCCCGTTCCTCATGCCCACCTCCTCCAGCGGCGGCGCGTTGCTCAAGGTTGTCCCGTGCCATGGTGTCCACCGAGAAGAATTAATCCTATTTATTATCGTGGTGTTGCGGCGGCATCGGCACCTCCTCCTGCGGGACCCTTGTCACCGACGATGGGACCCCTCATCCTACAAAACTCTAATGTTCACTGCTACTGGAACACCTTCTCATGAGTTGAAGGAAGGTGAAGCGTTTTTCTGAAGGATGAGACAAAGAGAGAAGGCGTGTGGGAGGAGAGATAAAACCTTTTGTGCCAATAAAATATTGGATTAGGAAGCTACAGTGCTTCCCAATGTATTGGGAAGTACTGTAGCTTCCCAAGGAACCTCATCTAAAATAAGGAAGTTGCTGTGGCTCATATTTTGCATATTTTTTTAAAATTTTCCTTATTTTAGGGAATAGAACTATTTATAGGGCATCTACTACTAGTGTTCTTACAGCGGATTTGTAATTGTTTTTAGCTACTTCAAAAGTGTTTTCTTTAAAAAGCTTTTTTTAACTTTCTTTTTATTTTTAATAGATAAAAACTATATTTTTCAACCCATTTGTAAACGGGATCTTAATGAGTGATGGATACAAAGACTTTGTATGTATGACCGTTGATTCGGTCATCGTCAAGAACTAAACACCGACCCGAGGGGATCAAATCTCTTAACATATATGAGTGGTAGGCACATGCATTGTGCATGTGATGGCTATAATAGAATTTCTGTATGATATTAAGAGCAAACAAAAAAATAAAAATTAAAAAAAGAGAAAGAGTTAAAATGATGAAAACAAAGAATGGGGTATAAGAAAAATTATGTGCTTCGATAAGCGGGTGCCTGGTGAATGATGAACACACCCCCTTTAGAAGATACATTCACGTAAGCATAAAGCAAACATGATGGCTTACCTTAAGATATTATTATTATTATCTTAATTGTTTAATGTTTTGGTAGTACCCATTGTCAGAAGCCATGACCCAAACTAGTGGTTGTCCGGCTGCCTTCTAGGACCACATCTTCAAAAGTTTGTGCATTGAACCGCTTGTCCATACCGTTGCAGCTAGGCATGGCAGCAACAACACCATCTTGGACATGCCAAAACCAATAGCATCTCACTGTATTACACTAATTGTATAAATTACGCCAATTTTATTATTTTTCTTTCTTTTAAGGGTCTTAATTCGTATTTGTTGTCAAGTTTGGATCATGTTAAAGTATGAGTATAAGACTATATAGGTCAATCATAATCTGACCCACTTAATTAAACGAGTTAAATCCCTTAATCCTAACCCGCAAGTTTTAAGTTGGATTCGCAGGTCATGTCAAATCAACCATAATCCAACTTATTCAATTAAACGAATCAAGGCTCTTAATTCGAAACTCACTAATTTCATGTTAAGTTTGAGTCAAATACATAAATCGTGTCAAAATTTAATAACCCTATTATTTATACCTTATTTAATTGTTCTTTATATCTTTGTCTTTTGTAGTTTCATAAAAGAATTAAAGACCCTTTTTCCCTCCTTAATTGATGGTCCAACCTATAGCAAGAAGATTTGGATCCACAAGAAAATGGCTAAGGTAGTGGAAAGTGGAAACCTTAGACAATTCGAAAGGACCTTACCATACGGACAAAAAGTTCGGCGGTAGATGTTTATTGTAGAATAAAATATATTTCTTTTGAATAGTTCGCAAATAAAGCATAGTTTAGGCCATCCCCACTATTGTTATTTTCCCTAGAATGCCAATAATGTCCATCCTCTCAAAGCCTAAAAGCCACGTTCCGAGATGGTCAAAGATGGACTTTTAAGACACTTTTTCAATATTTTGTAGTTTCCCATCTAAATGGGAATTTGTAGAGTAATTAATGCATAATTTGACTAATAACAATTTTTTTTCTTTGTAAATCTGTTTTAATCAAATCCAGACACACCTCCTTTTCAAAATTCAAAGTTTCAATGTACAAAGCTCTAGAAACTAACCCTAGATTTGCATTAATTAATCAGTATTTTAATAGATTAATACAAGAATCTCGACTTTTTCAAAAGCATAGGAATATTTTATATTTTTTGAACACCATAACGGGATGAGGAGAGCACAGCAGCTCGACCAAACATATTTGGCCACCATATTCTCGTACGAAGCACTTCCAATAAACAATTGCATTAAAAAATTTGTGTTTCAGTGTTTGGATCAGAAGAGACATACCGGTTTTTTAATGAATTTTGAACTTAAGATCTCATCATCCTTCGTTATTCTCGTGAAGAAGAAATTATCATTAATTTGAGGTTGAATTCATTACCATTACCTTTAATTAATTCAAGATATAAAAAATTAGAATTATATTTCAACTCCAATCTCCGGAATAAAAAAGAAATAATATATAATTTGACAAAATAAAAATGATATATATATCTTTTACACATTTATATATAATTAAATTTTAAATTTACTGTTAAATTTATGAGACTCGATTTGATTATTTATTTAATGATGCATCACACAAAAATCTATCCTGTACAAAGGTTTCGTTTATTATTGAAAAAAGTTGCTTATATTTGTTTTTAAAAAATATTTTCTATTTTTAAAATGAAACTATTAACAAAATTCTTTAAAAAAAGAAAAAAGGAAAGAGATGAGGGCAAGTGTGGGATCATTATTATTGTCGAAAGACAAGTCAGGGAAGTGGGAAGGACCTTAACGACACGCTGCACGAAACGGGCGTATGGATATGGATGATGTATGGCTGGCTTATTTAGGGCTTAGGGGATAATAATTTGGTCAAAGACCGGCACAGTTACCCAAATTGCCCCTTATTATTATTAACTTTTTTCCTTCTTTTTACAACTATTTATTACAAGAAAACAAGTGTGTGAGTCATGTCAAGCTGATGCAAGCAAAACCCCGGAAAACCCATCAATCAAATCAAAACCTCTAATCATTGCTGTAAGAAAGTTATGATCATCAAGGGCATTCATGGTTACTATATATATATGTGAAAGAGAGAGAGTGAGGGGTGGAATTAAAGCCTTTCTTTCGTATCTATTAATTTGCTATTCAAAAATGTGTCAGCAGATTCAGATTTAGAAATAGTTTTTATGAGATTTATTTATGGGCTAGGATCCACACTAATTTAAAAAATAAGGTGAATTCAAATCATTAATGGAATCCAACGGCTTAAAAGATATTATTTATAAAAAAAAATGGCATGTTATTAGGGTAATTAATTTTTTTTATTTTTATTTTTAAAAAGACTCTTTTTCTTGTGTTAATCAAATGACTATTTTTTACTTAAAAGTTTTTTTACGATATAAAACGTAAAAACTTGACGAAAAATTCGCATTAATAACTTGTCACATTTTTAATGGGTATCATTTTTTACATTGTTCGATGTTAAAAGAAGTAATTCTCAAAATTTGAAAATTTACAATTTCGTTGAAAGAAATTCTATCCTTTATCCTTTATTTATCCAAAGAGATTTTAAATTGGTTGGCCATTTATTTGGACAAATAAGCCTTACATGTATTTTTTCATATGTGATGTTAAGAGTCACATCAATTTTGAGGAGATAAAAGGAAGACAAAGAGATGATATGTAGTATTCCTCCTATTACATTGTTGTAGATTCTTATTAACCTTTTTTAAAAAGTTTATTTTCAGCTGTACAAATCACTTGAATTTAGGTAGTACATTATGAGATAACTATATAAAACTCATTTGTACAAATAAATTTAATTAATTGGGAAATAGTGATTGCAACTTTCGTGCATGTTCCATAGTAGGAAGGTGGCCGGTGTAAATGTTCATCTTTTTCTGGTTGGCTGAGCCTGTCGCCTGTCAGCCTTTGGATTGTAACTACTGTTTTGTTACATATATGGTAGGGATTTCAACATCATTCTAGGATTGAAATCTGAAAGCGCAAAACTGTTTTGACGTGGTTGTTTTTGCTATTTATGAACATGTTCTTTTCCCGTTAAAGGGCAGAAATTATCGGACAATATAAAAAACACTAAACTTAATCAAGCAGATCTACAGGCTCAGATTTTTCCCCCGCGGACCGATTATATATGTTTTCCCTTCTCAAATAAACAAATCCAATAAAATAACTCCTTCAAAAAACATCTTAATTTAGGTAAAATGAGAGAGAGAGAGAGAGAGATAAGTTTCACTGTGGCCAGTGTAGATCAAGCTGGCCAGAGCTGGATCAGCGACACCTACAAGGAAGCTTCGTGGAAAACGTCCATTGGTGGGAAGCCAGGGGATTCAAAATGGGGGACCAGCTTCAATGTTGGAAAATAATTTAAACAGAAAACTTCTACCTGAGGACTTCTGCTCCCAAATTTGAACTTCTCAAAATATCCCAACCCTGCATTATTTGTTTAAAGATTAGTTTAGAATAAATGAGTAGCGTTATTCTCTGGACTGATTTATTTCGCTGGCTAACATGACTTTTTTTAAAAAAAATATATTGAGTGATTGGCATAAAAAAAAATTACTTAAAACACGTCGCATGAATCCTTTGTGAGATTAGAATAATAAATAAGTGTAAAGAGCTACGAAGAGGCTAAACCTACGGTCGTATCTTATGATCCCGAGCCTCCCAGTCCTTGAATTGGAGGGAAAAAAGATATTTCGTTTCCATAAGGCATAATTCAGTAAGAACTGTTTTAGAAGAATTTACAGGACCCTGTGCTCTATCCTATTTGTTGTTCACAGTTCACACAAGAGTGGAAAAATAAGCTCAAGAGAAACATTTAAAACAGAAATCCCCCACTGGTTTCTCCCTAACAAACACAAGAGGACCTCTTAACAACAATTTTCTCAAAAATCTTCTTCCTCTTCAACTTGGGAAAAAGAACGCTGCATTCTAACACTGCTAATGCTGTTTCGTGCTGCCAGAATTTCGTTCAGTGAAAGCCTCTTCTTTGGCCCTGGCTCCGGTCTTTGCTTTGGTGCACTGTGAGACCTCAATTTGGCCTTAAAAGATTGCGTGCTCGCCATGTAGTTAGGGAAGTTCGAGTAAGGTCTGAAGAAACTGTCTCCACAGACACTCTTCACCGGTGTAGCCGGAGCGTTAGACTGGATTCGAGGAGTGCTCTGAGCAGTAGCAAACTTACATTCATCACCATTGAAGTACCATTCAAAGTCATGAAGGTTACGGCAATCTGGCACCGATATACGAGCAGGAATCGGACACGGAAGAGGCGATGAGATCGTTTGGTAAGGCAGGTCTTCACCAAATTCACACAACACGGTGTTGATTCTTCGAGATCTTGATCTGGGTTTGCAAGTGTCAATTTCGACAATTTTTGGGCTTTCATCAAAAGCGTTCATTGAAGCATCATAAGATGCAGATAGCCTCTTGCTGTGAAATTCACTTCTTGTTTCATCAAACTTTTCCTGACAATCAGAAACAAATCAATTAGAGACTCACTTCTAGACCATCATATAGATACACTAGCACCATTTTATGATCAGGAATTGGTAATGTTCTTACAATGGATTTCCGGGATCGAATTTCCGGATAAAATCTGTTCTCTTTGTTGAGAGACCGACGCGCACGCTGTGATCGAACAGCAGCCTGAGCTCTTATAAGAGCTTGCATGCTATGGAGAGTTGCAGTAGCCCGTTTACGGACGAGATAGCCTTTAACGAGCGCCTGTAACTTGACCAGTCCTTTTAGAGCTCGAAGTGCTTTTCGGGCCTGACAGTGAGCAAAAATTTTCAGCAGAAGATTAAAGAACTTCTGTACCAGTACAAAAGGGCAATGACATTTATGCTACTAGCCCAAGAAGAATATCATGGAGAACATAAGAAAGCAATGCCAAATACAGAAGGCAGAAGAGAAAGAATTACCAAAAAAAAGGAAGACCCATATTACAAACAAAAAGTGCATAAATCATGAAAGGAACAAGCACCAAAATTGAATCATGGGGAAAGAAACAGGAAAAACAAAGATGACCCATCTCGGAAAAACAAACTTTCAAATTTCGAAATTTCAGATTCTCAAAATAGGTGACCAAAAGGGGGAAAAAGATTAAAAGAGAAGCAGAATGATTGGCCAAGTCAACAGCAAAGTGAACAACAAATGTACCTTCCTATTGGCCAACAAACACTTGTACTGTTCCATTGGCTTTTTGAAACCAGATTTCCAACTTTAGGGAGCAGACAAATGTAAGAACTAAGAAAAGTACTTTTGAGACTGCAACGGACGTGTGTCAAGAAACATTTCATCACAACGTAGAAAAAAAAAACGAATTGAAAATTAGACCAATTGACTTCTGAGTTCTGAGATCCATTTGAAGTTCCAAAAAAATGTAAACAAAATTCAAAACCCACTTACCAAACAACCCCTAAAAACAGTCTGAATCTTCACAGCAGCCCACCTCTCCCTCCCTCCGTTAAACAAAGTTCCCCTGCCCTGGCTTGTAAGCCGCACAACCGCCACCGCCGCCTGGGCAGCGGCCACAGCAGCATCGGCCGCAGCTGCCGTTGCGGCGGCCACCGCAATTGCGTGCTTATTCTGCTGCTTCTCTGACTCAGCCATATAGGATCTGATCCAAGCAGCATCTGGGACTGACATATTACCCGGAACGCTCACCGGCGACTGACCAACTGCGCTGGAATCCCTTGGAGACTTGGCAAAACTCCACCGTTTCTTCTCCTTCCTGTCTCCAGGCAATGGACCTGAATTCTCCACATGAGTCTTATCCTTCTTCATCCCCAACAAGCCCTTCAACCACCTTGTAGCCTTCCCCATGTTTTCTTTTCTGTGTCTGTAGTGGGAATTTGAAGTGGCAAGCTAGAGGGAGAAAAATAAACAGCCAAAAAGTCCTAGAGAGATAAATAATAAAACGTTAGGTCCAAAGTCAAAAAACTCAGGTGGCGTTTATTGGGGCAAAAACAACTAACAACAAGCCCCCATTTTTTCCCTCCCAAGAATTTGAATCGAAAACTAGAGAGAGAAACAATGATCCAGAAGAAAATCCTAGAGAAATATTTCAAAAACTATTTCAATGAGCAAGAATCTAATATTCCAAAAACTATGGCCAAAACCCAGCTGTTTGTTTAATGATAAGAAACAACCTGTAAGATCTTAGAATCTTTACAGGTTTGAAGCAGAGAGGAGAAGTGAGCAGGGTGGGGGGAGCATAAGATTAACAAAGCAAAACGAATCCAAACCTTATAAAGATTGGGGGGTTTTTTTGATTTTGAAAAGAAATTCTGACAGCACCCCGTGAAGAACTGCATTACAAGACAAAAAGATGTCACAGAAATATACAGAGGGCTCAAACCCATTAAAAAAATACAGCATCAGAAACTAACCCCTTGTAAACAAACAAGAATTACAGACAAAAACACACCCACCTTCTAAAATTCAAAAAACAGCGCCGATTTCACACCCCCCACCTACAAAAAGCACAAACCCCTCCCCTTTATATTTCTCTTTCTAAATTTTCTCGCCAAGAAAAAAGAATTTTCTCTCCTAATCTCTCTCTCTCTCTCTCTCTATCTAAACTTCCTGGAGCAACGTGTACTACAAATGAAAGATACCCACTGACAATCCCGTGAATCTCTCCACTTTTTTATGCTGCGCTTTCAAACCTCTTTTGAGTATCTTCCTCTCTCTGACTCTCGCTATCTTCTACAACTCTATGACAGTTTCAAAGCCATAATTTTCTCTCATCTCCATCTCTCTTCTGTGTTGTACGAGTTCACTGAACAAAGCCATTTAAGCCTATTTCCACTAAAAGCGCTATTTTATTACCTTCTCTTTGTCCCAAACAATGAGCCCCAAAAAGCTGAGACTTCGCTTTCTTTTTTGGGTTCGGGAAGATCTTTCAGTCTCCGTATCACTCACAGTGATTCCAGAAAAAATTTCCAACTGTACTTTCCAAGATTCCTACTCAATCCCTCTGCCATTGCTTCTGCAGGAAATCTCTGAAACAATATGCCTTTGGATGAAAAAGGTTCTCCCTCTCCCTCCCTAGAGGTGTGGCAATTAAAGCAGATCGAAATTGATTTGGAAATAAAGTAATAAATGTCCAGCTTTCGGTTTTCCTAGTTCTTGGGATATCCAAAATGATTTTTGTTACCAAATAAACAATATATTAATGGGATTTTACAAGTGGTAATTGAGGTATTCACTCCACTTTGAAAAGGACCTCTTATTTATTTTTCGAAAAATTGTACATTGGTCCAAGTAATTGAACTACATTACAAATCGTTTTATATGATATTAAAATTAATTCAACTACATTACAAATTGTTTTATATGATATTAAAATTAATTCAGAGATTCTTATGGTTTGTTTAATTTACAAATCGCTCATTCGAATCAAATTTTGTTAAATATTTTAACAAATTTCATTAGACATTATGTTAATGCTAGTAAAATAGTGACACACATCGATCATAATAAAAAAAAAAGATATATATATATATATATATATATATATATATATATATATATATATATATATATATATTTTTTTTTTTAAAAAAAAAAAAAAAAAAAAAAAAGGAGAGAAAATGAGTAGATGCCCACCCCAGCCAACGAGAGTAGCGCGCAGTCACCCCTAGAGGTGGCCGCGGATGGTTAAGCCACCCCAAAGGGGTGGATGCCCAACCGACAACCCCCGACAATCTCATGAATGGTAATAGCAAAAGATTAAAAAAATTCGTAAAGTGCTTGCTTTGCTTAGTGCCCAACTAGAGACCAATGTCACTTATTACATATACAATGGACTCACTCATGCATATTTGAGAAACTGAAACACGTAGTCATATTTATGGTCACTTTCCAAAGTCCAGAAAATGTGGATTCCTACCTTATTCCCCATCTCTATGGAAAGAAATTCACATTTTCAGTAAAAAGGGCAATTATGAAGAACAATCTTTTGATTAAAAAATTTTAAAAAAAAAAAAAATTACCGCATCCAAATAAAATTGATTTGCCCTCCCAAAACAGTTGAGAATAGAAGCATTCGTTTTCATTCATCCCATCCACTGCCAAATGACCCAAACTCTAACGCTCAAGTGGTCCATGTTGCTGTTGGGAGCGTTGGACCAGGACTATCCTAGATTGACATTTTCGTGGATGCTGCCACACTTGGTCCCCCATTCCTTATAACTTCCATTAATGCATTTGGACCATTTTCTTATTACAAGACCAGCGGCCTTAATGCCTCAGATGTGTGACTATATATTTATCCCTACGTCCGTTTCTGATTTTAAATCGTACGATTTCAAAATACAAATTTTAAAACCTGGGATTTGAAAAAAACGCAAATTTTTGAAAACATAGTTTTGCATTTTGTAAAACTGCAATTTGACCTTTTAAAACCTACCTCATTGACTACAATTTTAAAACAATTTTTGAAATCGCAATACCGAACCCTCTTAAATCCTCATCTTCAAAGTTGCAAAATCTGCTTTTGGGTGTGGGGATGAGTAGAGTTTTAGAGAATTCAGTCCAGCCCACCTGGTCCACCGTGGGAATCGTTCTCCCACTACGTAAAATTTGGAGCTTTCATTTGCCTTGGGTCGGTCCATCTCTGATGATTTGCATTGTAATCCTAGGCCCAATTTTTTTTGGCGTAGATTTTTCTGAAAAAAAAAAAAAAATATATATATATATATATATATATATTTTCTTTTTTCTTTTTTCTTTTTTTAATATTTGGCATAGTGTAACCTATATGTCAACTTGAAAATATTTTCAGTAACTAAGAGTCCGTTTGGGTTTATAATTTCAAAAAGTACGATTTAAAAATGAGTGATTTAAAAACGTAATTTTTAAAAACGCAGTTAAGTGTTTGACAAAATCGCAGTTTGGCCTTTAAAATCACAAATTAGCCTTTTAAAAACTATGTTTTCATAAAAGTTCCGCATTGCTTGCAATTTGAATCAGCACTTTTCTGCGTTTTCAAATCGCAATTTTTTAAAAACGCAGTTTCCAAACAGTTCATTTTCGAGGATTTGGTTTAAAATCGCATTTTTTCTCTACGAAGTCGCAATTTCAAACGCACCCTAAGAAAAATAACAACTTTATTATGCAAACCCTTCCTTTTTTTATTTAAAAAAAAAAAAATCAATTTCGAAACATTCTTATTATTGTACAACTTTTTTTTTTTTTTTTTTTATATCACATCAATAATTTTTTTAATGACTTTTATCACTTTTTATATCATATCAATTACTTTTTATTAATATTTTTTCACTTTTTATTACCAAAAAAAAAAAAAATCAAAACTTCTTTTTATTTTATATCGCATCAATCATTTTTTTTATTACTATTTAAAATAAATTACTACCAAAAGGTTCCAAACACACGAAACATATAGAAAATGTAAAATAATTTTCACTTTTCATTTGTATAAACTATTTTTTTTTTTGCTAATCTTTTCCATTCTCGTACGGCAACTATGAGAAGTCCTTCTAGGTCTAGGGAGCATCTATTTTTTCTGGAATTATGATCCTCTACAATTTTAAAAAATTTTGATATTCTCAAATTATGTAAATTCAAGCCATTTTTTACATCAAATGATGTGAAAAATGCTAAGTATTAAATATATGACATGTTATCGTGGCAACAAAAAAAAAAACCATTTCAAAATACTTTTTTTTTCCACTTTTGAAGAGATGCTTCTTTACTAAAATCAAAAGACAATTTTTTGCTCAAAACTTTTATAATACATAAAGTGTAAGAACCTGATAAAAATATACTCAATTCTCATTGTTAAAATGTCACATTTTTAATATGCAGCATTTTTCATGTCGTTCGAAATATAAAACGACCTAAATTCATATAATTTGAGAATCTAAAGATTTTGGTCCTTCTTTATGTCGTACAACTAACTTTGTACTTTGAATATTAACCTCTCATTTGAGAGTCCCAACAATGATTATTAAGGAAGTTAATAATTATTAAGGAAGGAATTCATCCGGAAATTTTGCTTCACCCAAGCATTACCCTTCAACCATCCATTTCTCTCTTTCATAATGGTCTTGTTTTGAAGCTCGGTCAAGGCTATTACCCCTTACTCACCAAGTCACCCACCAAGTTGTGGACCATTTAGACGAAGAAGGCTCGTCAATGAGTTGGTTAGTATATTTAGAGGTGTAAAATGGTTAAAAAAAAAATTAAAATGACTTTTTTTATCTCTCTTAAATAGAATAATAAGCGTCTTTTCATTTTATTTGAAATTAAATTTTTTAAATAATTTTACCCCTCTTAAATATATTAATCGATTCCTCCCAATTTTTTTTTTTATAAGTCTCGACTCCTCCCCATTATATTTGGTCATAAACGCATGACTGCATCAGCATGAGGTTCATTAATAATAAACGGCGTGTCGTTTACTACAAGCAATTGTGTACCTTTTCTTACTGTAAAACGGTGGGTTATCGATGTTCTTTAATATCTTACCGTTTTACTTTACCATTAGCAAGCTCATCATGTTAATTGATAATCCATTCTTCTTCTTCTTCTTTTTCACTTGAAAAATTAAATTGATTCAACAGCTTTAACTAAACGAGTGTTTGCAAGTTGCTATGGGTTGCATGGGTGGAATTGTGGAAGCCGTGTGGTTGAGAGGGAACAGTTTTTGACAAATTCCTATACCACAAACGTGATCTTAGAGTTGGAGGAAGATTTTGAAGCTTAGGCTCCTTGCTAGACCTTTTCTTAGCTTTAAGATTGGTACTGGCAATTTGATTTTCCCGTGGTATGATTCTTGGCACCCTGTTGGTTGTCTTATTGAGAAATATGACTTCAGAACTTTATATGATGCAGGGCATAATAGTGGCCCCAAGCTGTCTTCTATCATAAAAAATAGAGAATGACATTGGAAGTCTGCTCGATCGGATAACCTGGTGGAAATTCAATGTAGATTACCATAAATCTCTATTGGTAATGAGGATACCCCTATTTGGAAATCCAGCAATAACAAGTTTTGCTGCTCTGAAACTTTGAACCAATTGAGGGTGAAGTTCCCGGAGGTGGATTGGTTTAATATTGTTTGGTTTCCCTTAGCTATACCAAGGTATTCCTTCATACTTTGGTTGGCTTTTAAATATGTTTTAACCACCAAAGCTCGGATGAGTTTGTGGGGATATATGGCTCTATTGTTTGTCTTTTCTGTCATGGACAAATAGTATATATTTTTCAGTTACAGTTTTAACCGGAGAATTTGGAGGGTGATTTTAACATATTGTGGTGTTGATGATCCTCTAGTTTTTTGGGATGATGTGGTTAACTAGTTTAAAGGAGAATGCATAATAAAAGCTTGAAAACAGCTCTCTGCAGGCTGTGCTTGGGGTCGGCAATGTATCACTTCCGGAGGCAAATGAATGATTTACTTTATGGCAACCCTCTTAGATTAGAATAAGCTATAGTTTCACATATTAAATGGTAAGTTCGTGCTAGGTTGCTGGCTAAAGGATCTGTGAAACTGATGAGTGATTTTTGTTGGATATATGAAAAATAGGGACGAATGTAGAAATGTAATGGAAAGATGATAGCGAACTCCAATTAATGGCTGAAGACAAACCCCAAGTGAATCCAATTAAGGCTGGAATCAAACCATAAGACAAAAGTCTATATCAATTCTTTTCTTCCCTCTTTTCATTAATGACCAAATGGTCTTTAAATAGAAATACAAATACTATTGATAATTAACTACGATAAACATAAGCAATAATACTTCTACTAACTTAACAACTTTTAAGATAAACCAACTACAAAGATAAAGATAATAAGATAACCTAATTGGAAATATAACGATAATATCTCATCACTAATAAGATAGAGATCAACTTGAATTAATCCAAGTATTAGGGTTGGAGAAAGACTCCTATCAATTTCGTCCCCTTGACACGACACTTGTCCTCAAGGTCGAAATAATTTTGCAACTTTGCTTTTGTCCTATGGATTTCTTCAAGAACACCTTTTGAGAAGAAAGACGGACCCGTGAATCTCAGTGGCAGATGTTGATCTGGAGGTTCGGGAGGCGGCCTTCGACGGCGAAATTCCACACATGGTAGCGATCTCTGGTGGAGCGGCCGAATTTGTGCCGATTTGGCCAACGGTGATTCTGTGGGGGTTTCGCTGTTGATGTTGGTGTCGGTGGGTGGATTGGGTGTCATGTGCACTTGTTTGTGTCCCTGATCATAGTTTGGGTAGGCATGGAAAGGCATTGGTGTTGCAAATACAAGTGGTACGTCTGATTGCGAAAATTGGGCAGATTTTGGCAATGGAATATGCACTATGTTGTTCCGTGAAGTTTCGCCAACTCATTAAGATTAAAGTTTATTTGAATTTGAATATTAAAATTTAGGTATTATCACTTTAGGCTTTATCTTATTGTATTTATATTTAAAGACCACTGGGTCGTTAATGAAAAGGGAGAAAAGAATTGATATAGACTTTTGCAACTTTGCTTTTGTCCTATGGATTTCTTCAAGAACACCTTCTGAGAAGAAGGACGGACCTGTGAATCTCAGTGGCAGATGTTGATTTGGAGGTTCGGGAGGCGGCCTTCGACGACGAAATTCCACACATGGTAGTGATCTCCGGTGGAGCGGCCGAATTTGTGCCGATTTGGCCAACGGTGATTCTATGGGGGTTTTTCTGTTGATGTTGGTGCCGGTGGGTGGATTGGGTGTCATGTGCACTTGTTTGTGTCCTTGATCATAGTTTGGGTAGGCATGGAAAGGCATTGGTGTTGCAAATGCAGATGGTACGTTTGATTGCGAAAATTGGGCAGATTTTGGCAATGGAATATGCACCGTGTTGTTCCGTGAAGTTTTGCGTTTGGTTTTTGGCAAATTCTCCATAACCTCGTGAAAGGAACGTTCCAGTCCTTTGATGGAATTCTGGGAATTTTTCTCAATAGTCTTGCATAGGCCCCCTGAAAAACCCTCATTGAGAGAACTTGCAATATTCTCCAAAGACTTTTCCAGATCATCGAACCGCTTTGTATTCTCTTCGGCAAGCTTAAGCTTCCCAATTCGGTCCTTGTTGGTCGACATGCTTTGATACCATTTGATGAGTTTTTTTGCTGGATGTATGAAAAATAGGGATGAATGTAGAAATAGAATGGAAAGATGATAGTGAACTCCAATTAATGGCTGGAGACAGACCTTAAGTGAATCTAATTAAGGGTGGAATCAAACCACAAGACAAAAGTCTATATCAATTCTTTTCTTCCCTCTTTTCATTAATGACCAAATGGTCTTTAAATAGAAATACAAATACTATTGATAATTAACTACGATAAACATAAGCAATAACACTTCTACTAACTTAACAACTCTTAAGATAAACCAACTACAAAGATAAAGATAATAAGATAACCTAATTGGAAATATAAAGATAATATAAAGATAAAGATAATATCTCATCACTAATGAGATAGAGATCAGTTTAAATTAATCCAAGTGTTAAGATTGGAGAAAGACTCCTATCAGAAACTGATCGGAGATAAAATTGGCCTACTTCACCTCTGGAATCTGCAAACTTTGATTTGGATTTAGGTCTCTTGGTGGCTGAGTTGCAGGCTTAGCAATTGAGATTTAACAGTTCAGTTTCAAGCTGGGATGTTCTATTTTCCTGCTTGAAATTTTTTTTGAGTATTGATTGTATTTTTTGTTTGTTGTTGGTCCTAATTGGGGCTTGTCCTGGTTTTGGACTGTTTTGTGTTTTAGTAGCTGATTTTTTCTGCTGGTGCAGTATGGTGTTCATCTATTGGGTTGCTTTGTGTTTGATTTTGTTGTGTTCTTCTGCTTAGGGGGTTTCAGGTTTGTCCTTTTGCAGGAATTTTGTTCCAGTTTTATAAAGAGTTTAATTCATCAAAAAAAAAAACAAAGAGTTTGTAAGTTGCTATAAAATATTAAAATGCCATGAGTGTTTGGAAGTTGCCATAAAATGCCCTTGATGTGATACATAGTGTTTGGCAACAAGAGTTGCCAATGGTGCCAGATAATGGTAGTTGTTAATGCCATACTAATTTGCATAAGGAATTTTGAAATTTGTAGGTGCCATGCCCCAATTTGCCCATGCTCTTCTTATACTTTTATTCAATTATATTAATTTATAAAAATTAATTTTTATTCACAACATAAGAAAATTAATTTAATAATTTAAGTTATGGCAATGATCTGATGGAGGCCCGTTAGTTGCTAATGGTGGTGGTTCGACGTTGATCTGGGTTGGTTCAGTGGTGGCATGGCGTTTCCCGGGAGTGGCCCGGCAATGACTTAGTGGTGGCTCGACAGTGGCTCGATGCTAGCTTAGTGGTGGTCCAGTGGTGGTTCAATGGTGGTCCGACAGTAGTCCGGCAGTTTGAGAATAAAAAATTCAAACTTGAAAAATGATCTACAAAATTTAAAACTGAAAATTATTTTTTGAAATTGAAGAAGTTTTGTTGTGAAACCGAAAAATATTTTTGGTTTAACTATTATTTTCAGTCACGCCAAACACTGAAAAATATGAAAAACATTTTTTACGCTGAAACAAAAAGAACTTTGATCTCGTAAGAAATGAAGGGATGAAAGATGAGATTTTGAATGCATAAATGTACATTGTCCATTAAAAAATTAAAGAATGGTTGATGAATTCAAAACTCCTAAAGTTTTGACCTCATTCATCTCAGTCAAACGAATCAAAGAAAACCTAACAACATATTAATTAAACTTGTATACTGGTCCAGGCTGTACTAAGCCTGAACCCTAAACACTAATAAATGCAATTATGGGGTTGTTGTATGTTCGGGTCTATCTACTGCTGCCTAGAATAGATGTGCATGTTTGCACTAGGCAGGTCTATCTAATGGCTTAGCTATCTAATTTAAAATTTAAAATAAATTATCGTTTGCACCTTTTTTTTTTTTTTTTTATTTTTTATTTTTTTTAAAGTTGAAAGTGTTGGGACTAATCAACAATTATGTTGTTCCTAATATCTTTTAAGTTGTGGCTTTCTGCAGCGCCTTGGGTTTTAGTCAAATGATTTTTGAAGGAGAGATATTCTGATCATCGTAAATGTTTTGCACCAAAGTGATTCTTGTTGGAGTAGTTATAGACAATTGATTAAAGATACTCAAATACGGCTCCACAGCCTTCAATCATACGTTGTTCGACACATTCATAAGGAGGCTAATAAAGCGTTTCTTTGAATGGGGAACCGGCGAAGTTAGCCCTTTCATAATTGTTGGACAAGTTTGGATTAAGGAATGTCATTTCTCTATCTAAAATATTGTAGAAGTTTCTCTTTGATATATGGTAACTTGATATCATTTTATTCCAAAAAAAAAAATGAAAAAAAAATTTGGGAAAGAAAAGTTGTGGCTGATTGGTACAAGAATAACTACTTTATTCCCAATAACAATTTGGAAATTAAAAAAGATAAAGAAAAACAAAAAGTTACAACCCATTCGACCAACCCTAATGAGGTTGGTTTTGTTTTGGTAGAAGGCTGATAACCTAGGAGGCCTTAACAATTAATTCTAAGTTCTTAGGAAGAACTTTTAGATTTTGGCTTAGGCGATGTAAAAGTAATATAGTACTCATCTTTTTAATTTTTTCAATAGTCCATATCTAATTTTATTTTCTCTCTTTTTTGAAAAACATATAATTAAAAATAGACCATTGAAAAAAATTACAAAATCTATACTATAGTTTTTCTTTTTCGAACATCTAATCCTCTGTTTGTTTCGTCGTAATATGGTTTCAGGGAAGTCATTTTTCAGGAAAATATTTTTCGCCGAAATCATTTTTCGGTGTTTGGTGTATACGAAAAATCACAAATATTTTTTATATTTTCATTCAATCATATTAACTTATAAAAATTAATTTTTTATTCACAACATAGAAATATTAATATAAAATAATAGAAAAATCACCGGTGACAGGATTCTATCACTAACCGGCAGGATTTCAGCCACTTTCACCGAATTCTGGCTACTGTTGCCGGATTCGGGCGATAAAGGCCGGAATCCGGACAGTTTTGTTAGAATCTGGGTTGGCTGAATTTCGGCTGGAAGCTGACCGTTTTGGCAAGATCCCAGCCACATGACCGGAATCTGGGCTGACCGGATTCCAGCGAAGGTGGCCAGAATTCGGGGATAGTGACCGGATGTTGTCGGATTCCAGCATCGGCCAGATTCCGGTAGTGGTCAACTGCTTGAACATGAAGGTCAATTGCGTCATTTAAAAGAAGGTTGAATGCGTCTGCCGTCTGAGAAAAATGATTTACACTTTTAAAAAACATAAATAATTTTCTGAAATTTACTAAGCATTTTTAAGTAAACGAAAATTATTTTCCGATTAACTATTGTTTTCATTCCCACCAAACATAAAAAATATCAAAATCATTTTTTATAAACCATTTTACGCCAAAAACAACTTGAGCACAATTCAAATCCAAACTTCCAAACTTGAAAATAAGTCTTATTGATCTACGTGAAATAAAGCGTTGAATTCTTAATCGATAAAAAGAAAAAGAAAAAGAAAAACACTGGCTTCGATGCCCTTAACCCAAAGCAATAAGGTTCCCTTCATGTAAGATATATGTTTGTAACAGTAGTTAATTTAAAATAAAATAAAAAAAAAGAAAAAAAAGAAAAAAAAAGGAAGAGTTTTTTTTTGCCAGAATTAAGAGTGTCATGACTCCTATGTAAAGAGGGTTACCTAATTGTCACGGGAGTGAATAGAGATGTTATTCTTAATATTTCTTATGATGTTGAAGAATTTTCATTGCAAGTGAAGTGAGCACTTATAATGCAATAGAAAATTAAATATAAAAGCAGAAGAAAAAGATTAAGCGGAGACAAATATTTATGAGTAGTTCGATGTTAGACACCATATCCACCATTAAAGAAGAGCTCAAAAGGGTTACATTTTGCTCTTATTATTTGATGAAATTTACAATACAAAATACTTATATTTATAGAAGAATTAAAATCTACAAATCTAAAGATAAATATAGTAATCAAATAAAAATAATTTGATTATCATCAAAACCTGATTGTAAACAATCATATAAGGTAATTATTATATAAAGAATATATCCCATTTAGAAGTGCGTTTGACATAATGGCAGTTTAAAAACGTGAACCAATATAGTCCTAATGCCGCAAGGCTGACTTAAAACAATTAGGGTATCAGTAAAATCCAAGACAGCTAATACTAATTAAACTTATGTGAAAGTTCTTGTTACAGGATTAGAACCCACCCCATAATGCATACCCAACCATTTGATAATTTCTTCTAGACTACTAAACCATTAGCACTAATGGTAGACATTGCCGGCTCATTCACTAGGTAAATTAGGCCAAATCGCATGAATGACATGAGCTGGAGTTCCCAATAATATCTCACAAGTTTTGTTCTTTTGTATTTTTTTTTTTTGTAAATAAATATGTTACATTTTGTTTGGTCGGACCACCCAACAAAGTACATTTTGAATTTTAAACATGTTCAAAAGAATATGTTGGCTTTTGTGTGCTTCCTGCACACGTACCGTACCAGGTGTGATTCGCATGATTCGTTGTCCGTTTCGGATTTTCTAGTAGACGATCGATTTCTCTTCAAGTAGATATACCGGTAGGCCAATAGCAAAAAATCCCTTGGATTTTACCACCGGTAATTTTATTTGGCTATAAAGAATAGATAATTATTTAGGAAAAGAAGAATTATTTTTTAATGTAATGGAAATAGTTTTGAAGAAAGGAGTAAATAAGTCAATTCTTATGGCCATTGGCTACCTAACGGAGGCCTGAATTTCCTTTAATCACAATAAATGATTTGGGTTCATTTCCAAACATAACAAATAAGTCAAACTTCTTTAAAAAATTAAATTTATGAGGCTGAGCTCAAGTATTAAGTCAATTAATACAATATATCGAAATTAAAATAACTTTTAGAACCAATACCCAAATATGTTCATCACCGCGCTGTCAAAATAATATATTAGACTCTTAGCACATGCATCTATGTCACCCACGCACCGACTAATTGACTAATCATTACAATTATTCAAGTTTTGCACACGACCCAAAAATAAAAACTAATAATATATATATATATATATTTTTTAAAAAAATAAAAATAAAAATAAAAACTACACTAAACGGTTGCTGGCTAATCAGTAATCACTGTTCAACGCGTTTTGAAGCCCATTGGTGATTGGCCAGGGTAAATGATAACCCCACCTGGCCACGTGAGTCACAATAATTTAATTTAATTTAATATTCCAAATCCCACAAATCCCCCAAACACAAAACATATCCGTTTTCCAATTGAAAACGAGAAACAATCGCACCGAAACGGCCAGAGCCAGAGGCCTCCATATTTTTATATTTAATTAACATTTTGTTTTTTTAAGAGAAAAATCTGCAAAAATATCCAACACTCCTCTAACTCACCGACCTAACCGCTCTCCTTCTCCGAGATGGTTAGGGCTTATCTCGTTCTCTCCCTTCTAGGATTGGTTTCGTCGGTCTATTAGATCTACAATTCCCAATTTTCATTTATTTTTTTCTCCATCTCCTCAATTTTCTCTGCATTCTCTCGGAAATCTTTCGTTTTCCTTTTCCTTGTGGGCCCTCGTCGTTGTTTGGTCCTATGATTCCAAATCTTGTCCTTCAATTGCATCCAATTTTCGATATTTTCAGTTTCATATTTCCGATCTTCGTTGGCGTTTCGTGAATTCTAGGGTTTCTGGTAATCAGGTATGTAGGGGAGAGGTTCACGAATTCCCATAGGGCCAGAAGTCTTAGTTTATTCATTCACAAAAAAAAAAAAAAAAAAAAAGAAGAAAAAATCTAGGGTTTCAATCGTTCAACCAGTTTTCTTTTCAATATTAGATTTTTTTATTTTTATTTGGGATTTTAGGGTCTTAGGCGTTAGTCTTTTCGAATTTTTCATTTTGGGGGTACTGCGATGGTGAGTTCAGAGGGATTGAGCGGTTCGCCGGCTCCGGCGGCAAAGCAATACGGCGTGACGAAGCCCTTATCTGTGGCGGGGCCTACCGAAGCGGATAGGCAGAGAAGCAGAGAGCTGGAAAAGGTTTGCATCCACATTATTGTTTTTCAAGAAAGTTTTTTTTTTTTTTTTCGATATTGAGGCTCTCATGCTGAAATTTTGGTTTCTTGGGTGAAGTTCTTGGTGGATGCTGGGCTTTACGAGAGCAAAGAGGAAGCTGCGAAGAGAGAGGAGGTTCTTGGTCGAATTCGCCAGGTGATTGCTCAATTCCTTTAATGGGAAGTTGAATTTTGTCGTGAAAGTGTGAATCGAGTGCTAGTGATACTGAAAAATTTCATGCTTGTGAGAATTACATCTTTTTAAGAGGAGAATCCTCAAAGTTGGACTTTTTTTTAGAGTTACACTGGTTGTTTTGTTGATCGAGAAGAATTTTTTTATGACTGCCTTTTGAATTACTGTAGAGCATAACTTGCGATTTTGTATATCGAATATATGCTTGGGCAATAAATGTGGGTGGCATGTGCATTTGGGATTGAATATCTAAAATGTAATAAATTTAAAATATCAGCACTTGTTATGTTGAATATGTTTGTCTTGGGAATTGACTTACGTAGTTCCATTCCTAAAGAAACAACTCTTCTTTCTTGAAGTCCTGAGAAGTTCTAGCCTCGACTTATCAAAAAAAAAAAAAGTTGTTCTAGCCTCCATCTTTGAACCTTAAATTGGTGTCTCAACATTTCTAACCAATTACCCTAAAGGAGTCAATGGGATGCCCTTCTCTGAGGCTTCCTTTGTATTCGGGAGCCCCTTTGCCCTTTCTAGTGAGATTGATTTGCCTATAAAAAAAAGTCCTCATTATAGATTTGAATTTTGTATAATTAAATCTGTGTTTTACAATTGCAGCTAACCCCTTTTGTCCATATTGATGTTGTGAAAGGTCTTTCCTAGCAATGAGTTTGGATTTGGGATTTATAGGTTAAATCTGTGGAAAAGTGGGATTGAACTTAGGAATTTGGCGTATAAGTAGCTCTCCCATGAAATATTTTATCGGATTTTCTGGGTTTGGAGCCCATCAAGGCTTCAACTATCAGAAGCAGGCTAGGATGGGATGTTGCATATTAATGGAACCCAGTAACCATGGATTTGTTTGGAATCTACTGGGAAAGGAAAAAAAGAAGAAGAAGAGTACTCATGTAAGTAGTCATCATATCTAATCTGGACATTGTGTTGTTACAAGGGAGCGAATGTTATTGTATTGATAGCAATGTCGGGATGAGTTAGGAGAGAATCCTTTGTGTGATTTCTTGTCTGAGTCCTCTCTGAACAAAAGAATCCGATTTATATGACAGTCCTATAAATTAATGTGAACAACAGATTCTCTGATCAAAAGAATCTGTTGACATAGCCCTTTCTTGAGGGTATTCAAGCTTCTCGTGTTTTGTGCAAGATATTCTATCTATCGTTTGGAAATAGCCATGTGTTTATGTAATTAATGTGATCCACATTTTCCCAAATCCCTATTTTTAAAAATTAATTATCGTTAGTTTGAGCTTTCATAAGCACCATTAGGCCAATCTGAACACTTACTTTGAACTAATGACAACATAGTGAAACAGTGATCCTCGACTTTTTCAAGAATAAATTTAAAACCTTGGATGAAAATGCAAGGATAATTGATTGTTTTTAGATGAAGCTGGAGGTTCCAACAAACATATTTGTATTAAATGGTGTACAAGTATATTCTGGTGTAATGGGAAACAAATGTAATAATGTGTTTGGAGTCTGGTGGAGACTAGGACGGACTTGGATCCTCTCCAGTTGAACTCAACTGGAGAGGAGCCAGTTAGTTATATAGGAGGGTATTTTCACATTGTGAGAAATTACCAAAATACCGTTACTTATAACTAACTGGCTCCTCAACTGGAGAGGATCCTATTGCAGGACACTAGCTATTATGCTGGTTCGGTAAAGGGACATAATGGAAAAATGTTGTTGCAAGTTGCCGAGGTGATTGTTTGACATCTTCCTAGCCTCTCTCTCTCTCTCTCTCTCTCTCTCAATTTTGTTTTTGAGGGGTGAATCTTTATGTAAATGATAGTTATTTGTGCTGATGATTGATGCAAAATGGTTAGATAGACATAGACAATTGTGGTCAACAAAAGAAGACTCTTTAATGTTAAATAGAGGGGAATGCTTTGGTTCAGCAGCATTCTGTTTTTTTTTTTTGGTGGGAATAAATGAAGCTACAACTTTGCCTTGATATGGAGGGAAATGTGGCACTTGATATTTGAAGGATTTTGATTGGATATTAGTTTAGTATTAGGAGCCTGCTCTGTAATTGATCATTTGACATTTATATGAATAAATCATATAGTTAGCCAAGTATTGAAGCAATCTTGGATAGTGGTTTTTTGAACTCATACTCCACCCTGAATTATGTTTCATGTTTGCACAAGCGTAAGTTTATGGGAGCTCAATCGATGGATTGCCACCTCATAAATTTAATAGTGGCTTTACAAAATTTTCCTTATATGTACAACTATTTCTCTTGAACTTGGTACCAAATAGGCTTGAATTTTCTTTATTATATGCACTTAAATTTATCAGTATTATGAGAAAATGAAAATCTAAATGGTTGCCTTGACTTTTACAAATTGACACTCAGTTTGAGACAAACAAAGAGTAAAGTGTGACACTCAGTTTGGGTGGGATGCAATTTAAGATTTTAATAACTCTTTTTTTTTTTTTTTTTGATAAGTTTAATAACTCTTCAAAAGTAATTATTTTGCTATTATTAAAAATTTGAGTGCGACTTTTAAAGCTTGTTCTTTGCAACATCATTCAATATCTGTTTTTTCTCCCACTCATATGCTTGGGTGTTTTCAACTTTGCATACTAACTGCCGGTAAAATTTGTTTTTATTTTAGATCGTAAAAGATTGGGTGAAGCAACTTACTCGGTTGAGAGGATACACCGATCAAATGGTGGAGGATGCAAATGCTGTCATTCTTACTTTTGGTTCTTATCGACTTGGAGTGAGTATATGCTCTCTATGGTTTTGTTGAACATTTTTCTCTATCAGCTGTGGACAATGCCTTATGATGCTGAGGTCATTAGTTTGAATCCCCCGGGTTAATTAGTTATTAAAAAATAAATATTTTCTTGAAACAATGTTGCATGCCATTTAGTTTCCTTTTTGAATATGCTTATTGTCATCTCCATTGTCACCATCTTAGTTGGTTTATTGGGGGTTGGGATGGGCTGTTTGATCTGGTTATACGTGGTAAGTTGTTAATATCGTAGTTCATACTTTTGCTCATATGTTCTTTTGTAATATGTTTCTCATACAAAATGTGGAGATCAAGTTGAAGGTTATTCTTCACAGGTTCATGGTCCTGGGACGGATATAGACACGTTATGTGTTGGGCCATCGTATGTGAATCGGGAGGTAAATAATAAACTCAAGGCAATTGCTGTTTATGGGTTTTGGACTCTTGATTTCAATATTTGCATCTTATCCTTGTGCGTCTTCATCAGGACTTCTTCTATAGATTGCACAACATCCTGGCAGAAATGGAAGAAGTTACAGAACTACAACCAGTTCCAGATGCTCATGTCCCAGTAATGAAATTCAAGTTTGATAGCATATCTATAGACCTCCTTTATGCAAGTATTTCTCTCTTGGTTGTACCTGAGGTATGTTCATGCTAAACTAAACGTTCTGTAATTTTGTCTAACTGAAACCATACATTCTCTGAACGCTGCAAATAGAACTGTTTCTTGGATGGTGACAGTTGAAGTTTTTGACTGAGATTTTCACTTGGCCTGATTATGGATTATGTGGATGAGAGGTTTTAATAAAACTCCCCCTCTCTCTCTCTCTCAGAGCCCAGGAAAAGTTCTTTTCTTGCTGTTATTGTTTATATCTGTCACATCCATATTATACACTCAAGGAACTTTCATTTCACATTTATTATTTATGTTTGTGCCAGCTTCTCGTATTTTCATGAGTCAGTGATGTTTTTGAATCATTAGCTCCTTTCATTATTCAGAATGAAGTTTTAAGTTCAGCCTCCAGGGGTGCGTAATGTTTTGAATTGCAGATTTTGTTACTTACTATTTATTAGTTGATTTTCCCAATCATTTACTAGGAACATGTGTTTGACATCTGATTTTCTGTAAAGGCCCCGCAACAGTTGTTTGTCTGCTGTTACCTTTTTGCAGTGTTGCTCAATATCAAAGATTTCTCATAGTTATGGATCTGCTCTTGTGGACTCATAACTAATCCATCAGAATGGTATTAGTTAAAAGTGTATATCTTCTTTCTAATTGTGGCAGCAGATATAATTTGCTACAAAATGTTTTCAACACAATTACTAGGATGTAATAGTTGCACTTTTAAATTCTTATGGCATGATCTAGTATATGTTAAGTTTGTGAACTTGTGGGTCTCTTTTTGTTCTAGAGTATTGTTTATATTTTTTTTGGTAACTATTGTGTCAACAGGACTTGGACATTTCTGATCTTTCTGTATTGTACAATGTTGATGAGCCCACTGTTCGAAGTCTTAATGGCTGCAGGGTTGCAGATCAAATTCTTAAGCTTGTTCCAAATGCTGAGGTGAAATGTTTCCTACTGGATCAATGTTTTTAGTTGGTGTACTGATTATCTTGAAACTTCTTAATTTGATATATATATTTATATATCATTGGTAGTTTGGTCTGTCCTTTAAATATTGTTTTTGTGAATTGTAGCATTTTTGCACAACACTCCGATGCTTGAAGTTTTGGGCCAAAAGGCGTGGTGTCTATTCCAATGTGAGTCCCTTTTGTTTTCATAGTAATATTGAATCATTTTGTTTTTTCCACTTCTTTTAACCTTTCTCATGTTCAGGTGACCGGATTTCTTGGGGGTGTGAACTGGGCACTTCTTGTAGCTCGTGTGTGCCAGCTTTATCCAAATGCAGTTCCCAGCATGCTCGTCTCTCGATTTTTTAGGGTTTATACACAGTGGCGTTGGGCAAACCCTGTGATGTTATGTGCAATTGAAGAGGACAAACTTGGATTTTCTGTCTGGGATCCTCGTAAGAACCCTCGTGACCGGACTCATCTCATGCCTATCATAACTCCTGCCTACCCTTGCATGAATTCTAGCTACAATGTTTCGACAAGCACCCTCAGGGTTATGATGGAGCAGTTCCAACATGGTCACAAGATTTGTGAGGTAAGATCTACTTTTCCTGAGGTTGTGAAGTAAACTTTTCTTTGGCTGTCTATATATTTTCTCACTTTTTTTGTGTGCTCTTTTATTGCCTAAATCCAGGAGATAGAACTCAATAATGCCCAGTGGAGTGCTCTGTTTGAACCATACTTGTTCTTTGAAAGCTATAAGAACTATCTACAGGTTGACATAGTTGCGGCCAACGATGATGATGTGCTTGCTTGGAAAGGCTGGGTAGAATCCAGGCTGAGGCAATTGACTCTGATGGTAACATTTATGCATTTTTACGGTAACATGTAGTAGACACTGAATGAGCAAAAGAGTTGTTTCTTTTATCCCTAATTGTTCTTTCTATTTGCAGATTGAGCGAGATACCTTTGGGAAGTTGCAATGCCATCCTTATCCTCATGAGTATGTGGATACATCCAAGCAGTGTTCCCATTGTGCTTTTTTTATGGGTTTGCAAAGGAAACAGGGGGAGATAATCCAAGAAGGTCAGCAGTTTGATATCCGTGCGACAGTTGATGAATTCAGGCAATCTGTAAACATGTACATGTTTTGGAAACCGGGGATGGAAATTTATGTTTCTCATGTTCGTAGAAAGCAAATTCCTTCATATGTGTTTCCAGATGGTTATAAACGGTCTCGACCGTCTAGGCTGACAGGCCAGCAGCAGGCTAGTAAATTATCTCATGAATATGGCGAAGTTGGTGGCACTGGCTCCAGTGAGAGGTGCGTTAAGAGGAAGAATGATTCTGATGCAGTAGATTTGAAGCAAGGCATGCCTGAAAAACGGCAATCAATTAGCCCTCAGAGACAGGATTCAGTTTCTCCTGAAATTATCAGTAATAAGTTCAGCAGTGTTTCCGGGGAGCATTTGGCATCTCATCTGGTGGGAAATAATGCAATCGCTGAAAGGGACAGAACATGGCAGGTCAACAATGGTAAAGTGGAAGGTTTGGCATCAAATGGCTTGAGTGCCGCGACTGGATCTGTTAGGCAAGAGCTGCGCTGGATGGAGGGTGATAAAGGGTCCAATATGGAGCTAGCTGAATCACAAAAAGGGATGCTCTGCCCAGAAACTGAGGCTGCATGTGGCTCAAATTCCAGCATCATCACAACCCTTGCAAGTGAGGGCAGCTCTTGTGAGGATGTGGGATTTGGATCGATGGTAGGTAGCAGTGAGGGGAATACTGGGAGTGTTGATGAAAGCATGGATGGGGGTAATAACCTTGGATCTTCTCTGGGTGATTTGTGTGAAGCACACTCTGTGTTGCCTTCGGAGGATGAACGTGTAAATTGCAGTGAAGTTCTTCAAGATGGATCCCAGGAAGAGTTAGAGGTTTTGGATTTAAGTTCCTTCACTTACCTTGATTTTTCTTGATTTATCATTTTTTGCTGTCTGCATCATTTGTTCATTCTCTTCTTCGACATTCTACTGCTGGGAGGATGATTTCTTATTTTCTTCAGTCTGACCAGGAGATTGTATCGACTGGATTTGTATGTTCCTTAGAGCTGTACAATCTTTAGGTGGTGGACAGTTGAGAATTGCACTCTAGTAGGCCGTGCCTTAGTGAACGACCACATATATCTTTTAACAACTTTTTCTTTATTTTTGACTCATTCCATCTTGTCTATGTATTATTTGCTGACCAATCTTACCTAATTTCATATGTTTGTCTTGGTTTTTAATGTGAAGCCTAATGCTGCACTCGGGATGGTAATCAATTCCAGGGGTGAAGTGAACTCGGAAGCTGTGCAAAAACCAGTGATAAGGCATGTATTTTGAAATTTTTAATGTTATATCCTGGATTTTTCTTATATTGTTTGTCTTTATACTGCTTTCTTGTCTTTTTTTTTTTTTTTTTGTTCTCTCGCTCTTAATAGCAGATTGAGTTTAACAACTACGGCATGAAAGAGTGGAAGTTGGATCTGTGGTAATCTTTGGCTGTGAGAACATGTTGATCAGAGAAAACAGAAAGAAAGCCAGCAGTTCGGGTAAGTGTGAATTTAATTGCTGGCTATCATTTCTTTCGTGTTTTTCAGGCATGCTCAATCGGTCTGCCTTGTGGATTAAGAACCAATCAAACACTCAACTGAAGAGCCTATGGTTATTGGGTTTGCTCTGCAATGCATGTACAGTTTATAATATTGCGAATTATGCTTTCCTGGTTAAGCACTTAAGCTGTGAGCTCCTTGTTGCTCATGGGAGTGCACCGGACACTGGAAATTAGCAGATGGTAGTAGGTTTTACTTTCTTCTTTCTAGCGTGCTTGGCGAAGAATTATAGTTCTTCTGATGAAACGCGTTTATCAGAAAAAAGAAAAGAGGGGTAGGGATTTGTGTGGGAGTGTTCTTTGTTTGGGTGACTTGTTCATATATTAGTGACTATGATTGCGAGTTTAGGTTAGAACTTGGTTGAGAGCGTGCTTCTTATGCAAATCTTATGTGTACTGGTTGCTTTGTAATAATATTATAATATCAACTCTTTTCTCTCTCTCACCCCCCCCCCCCCCCCCCCCCCCCTCCCTTTTTGTGCCTGCGTGGGTGTGGAGTAATGCTATTTTTCACTCCCTCCCTTTTTGTGCCTGCGTGGTGTGGAGTAATTCTATTTTTCACTCCCATTTTATATAATGTGATAAACGAGATGTGTTTTTAAGTGATTTTATGTATGAGCCACTTGAAAAATACAAAAGAAAGTTACTTAAAATATGTCACGTATGGTATGAGATGAGTGATAAAGAGAAAAGAATATAGCAGTACTTGTGGGTTGGTGTTTGAGCCTTTTTTTTTTTTTGGTGAACGTGTAGCATGTGCTACATCTTGCTAAACAAAGTCGTAAGGCATTACAAAGACAGACAAGAAGTACAAAGAGACCTCTAGATCTTAAGTCAGAATCAAGTCAAACTTAAAGTAGCTTTCTAAACAATACACAAAAACTACGAGGACACTCTTTTGAGCCGCTATTTACAATTAAGCAAATTCTCAAAAGAAAAATGGCTGATCTAGTTACTATAGTTAACAAATAGTCTAGTAAAATTTGTGCATTGCATAGACATTGTGAAAACAAAGACACGAGAATATACAAACAACCAAAAAATTAACACTGCCAGCATCAAAGAAGAAGACCATCGCCTCCTTAGGTGGAGCGTGTTATACACGTGCCATCCCCAAAGGCTCCCCAAACAGCAAACGTCCACCGCCAACTACCAACCACCAACCACCACCAGCTATGGCCTGAAAAAATATGGTGTGACTCACACGCGCTTATCCAGGAAAAAAGATCCCACACGTGCAAACCACACGTCGGTAGGAACGAACGACAAGATCACCAGCTTGAGACGGTCGGACCAGTTGACGACAGTAAACACGGCTGGGAAGCACGTGTCATGAGAAACCCAGTAGAAAATTATAGATCTAGCACACAGAGAAATGATCTGTTGAAGCACATCTAGAGATTCACCGAAAACACGATGGAGAGCGGTCGATCCTCCAAACCAACGCTGCATGAAGGGCTTTTAATGAAAAAAGAAAAAGAACATAAACTCCTCAACTCGTACAGGTTAGGAGAAACAAAACCTCTATCGGAATATGTTTAGGAGAAATAAAACTCCTTGCCCTAACGGCAAAGAGAAACCTAACCTCCAATAAAAACTAGCCATGAAAAAACAAAAACCCCGCAGAGGCTAGGAAGACCAAGGACTGGGAGGCCCTGTCAAGCAAACTGAAATCTTTGAAATGATGGATTCAACTTGTGTAATGCGCCCAAAAAAAGAAAAAAGAAAAAAAAAGGATGGAGAAAACATTTGTGTAATGCATTGACAGTACTCTTAGTAATACCACTCTTTCTGATCTATATATAAAATTAAAAAAAAAAAAAAAAAAAAAAAAAAAAAAAAAAAAAAAAAACTCTTTCTGGTTTCGGAGTGCGTGCTGATTAAAGCTGTACACTAATTTGATCCGGCTCTGTGTTGACTTTGGAATTCTAGAGTAGATTTTGCTGGATTTATACCCAGATTTGATGGTTACCGCAAAACAGCCGCAAATGTGAGTGACAACTTTGTTATCTTAGTTGACTTGTCATCATCAGCCCTTTTAAGTAAATACCAAAACAAACAAATGATAAGCTATTGGATTTTCCATGACCGAGAATTTTTGTATCTGTTCAATGTCAAATAATCTCAAGTCGTATCCCTTCTTTACTATCTGATCATGTGTGCAGTTGGTGCTGTAGCTTGACTCTTCTTCGGTCAAAAGGTCCAATTTCGTCGGCGGCGTCTGGTTTGGGATTGCCTACTGAAATGGAAAGCCAGTCGTTAATTTCGGCCTGTTTTCAATTTTCTGTTACTTTCGAAATCTATTTTCGCCTTGACCTCTTTTATTTGGCCTTTTCCATTCCAACCAGCTTTGACCCGGGAACATGGATTTGACTTAATAATTACACGCATATAAAATAGAGCTTTAAAAATACTTGAAATTGGAATTACTAATTTTCTAATAAATAAATTAAGCAGTAAATAGGGAAGTTATTCCATAATTTCCATTGAACAAAATGCTCAGAAAAAAAAAATTAATAAAATCCGTGGACCAGAATGCCGAGAATGAAAAAAAAAAAAAAAAAAAACCAGGACCAAGACATAGGAAAAGAGGGGGGAAAAAAATAAAAAGGGAAAACGCAAATCAAGTGCCTTTCTAGGATAAAGATTCTCTCCCCCCCCAAAAAAAAAAAGGAATATTTTATAGTAAGAATTTAATTTATTTTTATTTTTTTTGAATTAAAGATCAGATTTCATTCATGAGTACCAAGAGAGCTGAAACCAGTCCTAGACCTTGAAGATTACAATTTTTCGAATACTCCAGAAAATAAGCTAGCCATACATCTATATTTCCTTCAAACCAAGTTGGAGGTTTATAATCAATCTGCGTACAGCCCACCAATCTGGTAAAAACAGTTCCAAACATGCTTAAATCCCCTTCATTCTCACTTGGAATTCTCGTCATCGCGCGCCGGCACACCAGCCCATCGCACAGGAGGAACAGCTTTTCTCACATAGGGAATTATAATCAAACAGGAATTACAATCAAATACATGAACATCATCAAACCCAACTCTCCCAAAGGAGGACCACAAACAAGAGAACCAAAATCCATATCTCCATATCAAAATAAGACGAGACAACAACTACTTCTCCACTTAGAGTACTTAGTACCCTAAGCGAGAAAAGAACCATAAAAAACAAAATAAAACAACTCAGCAATAACACGCCACAAGGGTGGCTCTCTCCAGCTACAAACGCCACAAAACAACCACAAACCACCAAACAACAGAGGCGGGGACTAGGAACCCAATTTATTGCATGGACAAGCCAGAGCGTGTAGACCACGCACCGGTGCGTGGAATTTCGGTGGAGTCGAATCCAATGCCAGGAGAGGTGGAAGTCCACGACGGATTTGATAGAGAGACACGTGTCCTGTAAGAAATGACGAAAAATTGTAGATTTAGAATTCAAGATTCAGATTCAAGGGCCAAGCCAACGAAACAGAAAACACGTTGGAGAAACAACACAAATATAATGTTATTACATTTAATGAAATAAATGATATGATGTAATAAATATGTTGATTAAAAAATTTAAAATCTTAACTAATTTAACATTAGTATATTTAATGGGATAATTGATGCAGATATTTTGATTAAAAAATTTAAATAAGATCGAAGTGGGGCAGCGTGGGAATCTTTATCTTAAAAAAGATTTACGGCTTGCAAGTAGTTTTAGTTTTGGTTGGACCAAATCATTCAAATCTTCCAGTTCCCGTTTTTTCGAATCAACGACTCCCATTTTCGTCAATGAAAATGCATGACATGCCATAACAATCTCTAATCCAAGATCTCTCTCTCTCTCTCTCTCTGTTCCAAGCTCTCCACGCAGCTGAGATACCACACGTTAGAGAGAACAATGGGGAAGGTGTTGGTAGGTGCGGCGGTGATATGCGCGGCGGCAGTGTGCGCGGCTGCGGCGGCAGTGGTGGTGCGCCGCAGCATGCGGCGCGCGGCGCGGTGGGACCGGGTGAAGGCCATAGTGAAGGAGTTTGAGGAGAAATGTGGGACTTCCATTGAGAAGCTGAAGCAGGTGGCTGATGCCATGAATTTGGAGATGCACAACGGGCTTGTCTCTGATTCTGGAGATGCCAGCAAGCTCAAGATGCTCATCACCTATGTCGACAATCTCCCAACTGGGTATTCACACTTTTTTTGTTTTTGGGAAATATCTCTGTAAAATCTCTCTATGTGCTTTCCACTTGATTGATCTATTTGGTCTTAATTTTATGTGGGCGTCTGTTGTTCGCGTCTATATTCATGTCGCACGTCTCATTTGTTCCATTTATTGGTTGAATTGTATGTGGGTGTTTTCCTTTTGCTTGGTTAAAGTATGCGGGTGTCTTTGTGTGTATGTTGGTTGTGTTTATATGTTTATGTTTTTTGCATGTGTTTCTTTTGGCCATCGGCTATGTTGACAATCTCCCAGCATATTTGTGATGTTAGTTTAATGATTTTGACTTCACGAGTGGACAGCCCAATACAGAGTTTAAGCTCAATTGATCCTCTTTTTATGTTCTTCCTATTTCAGAAATGAGAAAGGAGTGTTTTATGCATTGGACCTTGGAGGGACAAATTTCCGCGTGTTGAGGGTGCAATTGGGAGGGAAGGACGATGGTATTGTCAATCAAGAATTCGCCGAAGTGTCAATTCCTTCAGATTTGATGGTTGGAACTTCAGAGGTAAGTTGTTTGTGTTTAACAACCGTCTCACCAATTCAAGCTTATTTATGGGAAAGATATCTGAAGTCACAAAAATTTTCTTGATTTCAGGCACTATTTGATTTTATTGCGGGAGAACTTGCAAAATTTGTTGATCAAGAAGGAGAGGGTTTTCAACTTCCGCCTGGTAGGCAGAGGGAACTTGGTTTTACGTTCTCATTTCCTGTGATGCAATCATCAATTGCTTCTGGGCACCTTATTAAGTGGACGAAAGGCTTCTCCATAGATGATGCGGTTAACTCTAATTGCTTTGGCTCCATTTAATGTTCTTGAATGCCTATTTCTTCATTTATGTGTACATATTGATTTCCTCGTATACTCCAATAAATTGAAGCATGTATGTGGTATTCCATTGTCTATTTAATTAAATGTAAGGAAATTATGGTGACAAGTCATTGATATATTAAATTTTTTGATAAGCAATTGCAAATTCATTAAAAAGCGCAAAGGCGCAACTCAAGTACAAAAGAGTATACAAGAGAGAAGTCATTGATATATTAATAAGAGATATAAGATTAAAAATAAAATGAAATACTTAGAAAGATATGATGAGGTATTCTATGGGCAATCTGTAGAGTTTGCTGTACATTAACTTAAATATCCAGACTTATCTCTATATATAATATCAACTCAGGTTGACAGCAAAGTAGTTAATTATAGCAGTGCAGTAGTTTTAGTAGGAATGTTGTGATAACTGTTATTAAGGTAGTGGCAACTAAGCTCCTTTTTTCTTTTCTTTTTTCTTTTTTTTTTTCTTTTGTACCTCCTTGGCACTGAACTTTTTCATTTTTGGTTGCTATTCATGGGAATCAGGCTTGGCCACACAACCTTAGGAAAATGCAAGTTAATGGTCCAAATATCTGTCAAAATGGTCCACATTTTTTTTTTACCTTATAAAGTTAAAAGGGCGTAACACATCTGGAATTGAGAACAGTTGACAGTCCAACTGCCTGGTCCAGTCTGGATTTTACAATATTGGTTTAGAGCGTGCTTTTGATTTCCACTACCTAAAGAACATATTTTATTACTTGTTCATATGTTCATTACTGTTTTATAAACTCTGTTGAGAGCATGAAATCCTTTCTCAAAACACAAATGAGCAGTTGTCTTTAATCATCTGCTTATAATCCGACATCAAACATTTTCTTTTAGATAAATTATTTTCCTGTTAAACAAGCAGTTGTCTTGGCGACACATGAATAGTCAAAAGATATTGAAACTGGGTCTTTCTGAGTTTTGCAAGCAAACATGTTTTACTTTAAAGGGAAAAAAAATCCACTTTCATAGTATGTATGAGTTATTTTCCTGTTAAACAAGCACTTGTGTCGGCGACACATGGATAGAATAAGATATTGAAACTTGTTTCTGAGTTTTGCAAGCATAAACATATTTTTCTTTGAAGGAAATCCACTTTCATAGTATGTACAGTTGTTTGGCTTGTTAAATCTGATTTATAGATTTGACTAAGCATGGTTTCTTTTCTTTTTACCCTTCGTTCATCTTGCTTGACTTTTTCAATTGCTGGGTGAATAGGTTGGCCAAGACATTGTGGCGGAATTAACAAAAGCAATGGAGAGACAAGGTGTTGACATGCGTGTGTCAGCTTTGGTAAGTTAGAGTTGGTGGCTTCTTTAACAAAACACTAATTTGACCTTCATGTTTAATTCTGGACGGAATCATACATGGTCTCGTGCAGGGAATTTCCGTTTCTTATTTCATATGTCAATCTTGTGTTGAATACTTTATGAGATTATTATGCTTTCAATCTGGTCTCAATGTACGGTGTTGATATTAGGTGAATGATACGGTTGGGACATTAGCTGGAGGTAGACATTCCAACAGGGATGTTGTTGCTGCTGTTATCTTGGGTACTGGAACAAATGCAGCATATGTTGAACATGCACATGCAATACCAAAATTGAACGGTCTTCTGCCTAAATCTGGAGAAATGGTTAGCAGTTTCTTAGTGGCTTTTATTTTATTTTCTAGTTCTTTTTATAAAATTTAAGTTCCCTACCTGTTCCTCTATCTATAGGTATAGGGTTGACAAAAATTATGTATGATTTAGAAATGCAAAAGGACCATAAAATGAACTCTGAGGACACAGCCAATGTTTAACTGCAGGTTATCAACATGGAGTGGGGTAACTTTAGGTCATCACATCTTCCGTTAACAGAGTATGATCATGCACTGGATGCTGAGAGTTTGAATCCAGGTGAACAGGTGACTGTATACTTATTTACCATTTAGTTGTACTAGCCTTTGCTTTGCTAAGTGACGTTCCATTTTGTTTTTTCTTAAACTTTTGTTTTGGTACTTTCAGATTTTTGAGAAGATAATTTCTGGTATGTATTTGGGAGAAATTGTTCGCAGAGTTCTGTGCAGAATGGCTGAAGAAGCTTCCATATTTGGTGACACCATTCCACCAAAACTAAAAGTTCCGTTCATATTGAGGTAATGTCCAAAACTTACGGGTTAACTAAATTGCCATTGCTCATTATGTTCCCCGCTCTTTTTGCTTTTGTTATTGTTTTGCCTTTCGACTTGTACATGTTTCTAAGGAATCACTTTTGTTTGAGAGCTTTTTAATGTTCATCAACTGTACTTGAGAATGGGTGCATTCTTTGCTCTATACTGCTACAAGCACATGTTTTAAGTTCAATTGCATCACCAGTCACCTTAAACATGTGAACTGCTGCCCACATTTATATAATAATTCTTTGTTCTGTTCTAGGCTGTTGCCACTAATAAATCCAAATTTGAAATGGACCATTAGTGTTTGCTGAATTGTGAAAATGAGTTTGATAGCACCTCGTGTTTAATAACTTGACCTGTAACCTTTTATTAAGCTTTGCCTTTAGTCCTAAATCTCAAAGATAGTTTTCCTTTTAAATATTTAGAATTTATTTTTTCAGTATTATCAAATAATATAATTTTTTTTTTTTTTTGTTATAGCTGTCAGCTTGCCTTGTTTTACTGAGGCAACAGCCTTGTTGGTGGCCTAGATCTTAGTAATAAGTAATATTTGATCCATTATAATTGCTCAATTGATATGGCTGCCAAGTTGTGGCCCATAATTGGTGTCGCATCTGTGCCCTTATTAGCAAAATGCCTCCATTTCACCTAGTGTCCATATTGTAATCTTCAAAAGTATTTTGCCGGTAATAAGTAATTAATGAATTTCATCAAGTGAACCATTGGCATGTAAAATTAACAACCTTTTATGATTTAGTGCAGTTCACAGGCTTGAATGCCATCTCTCTCTCTCTCTCTCTCTCTCTCTCTAGCTTTTGGACTTTAGCCTTGGTCCATGGTACTGTATTCTTATGATCACAATTTTACTCTGAAATTTTTCTCCCGTTTCCTTCAGATTTGATTTATAATCTCCATTTAACATGCATGTGATTTTTTTATTATCTTTTGGGTAGGATCAGCAATATGACTACATTGGATTAATGAGCTCTGAAATATGCAGGACACCTGACATGTCAGCAATGCATCATGACACATCTTCTGATCTGAAAGTGGTTGATAACAAATTGAAGAATATTTTAGAGGTATATATTATTTCATAGTAATAAGTAATTTCTATTAGTTGTCGAACCTTGTTGCTTTTTAGTTCATGGAAAGTCAGTTTGGACTGATATGATACGCTGCGTATTCTTTTAATTTTTCCAATTGGGTTCCTAGATTTGTTGTCTAGCATCATGACTGAATGCCTCCATTCCAATTCCTCTTCGTCTTAACATATGGGATAACGGATGTAGAGAAGGGTTCTTGATTTGCTGTGCAGGAACTCTACCATGTGATGAGGTCAAGAAGACTTCATTTTCTGTATCTGTGAAGCAGAGAGAGAGAGAGAGAGCTTTTGACCTATGTGATGAGGTCAAGAAATAATTTCTTATCCAAACATATAGAATTCGAGCTGGCTCTTTCATTTGCTGTGAGAGCTTTCACTCTGAAGGAAGAGAAGAGTGACTGGAAAAGAACTTTTGACCTATGTAATGAGGTCAAGAAATAATTGGAGAAACTTCACTTGACCTTTCTTAATTGTTGTCGCTTTTGCAGTTACCCCTCTAAATTTTAAAAACTCTCGATGCCTAAATCTTTGCAATTTTTTTTTCTTAAAAAAATAACAAGTATTTTGAAAATTTTGATACTCCTCTTAAATCCTAATGGAAGATTGAAATTGAAAAATAGATACACTATATTGAGAGTTTTTTAAGTTTAGGGGAGTAATTGCAAATGTGATGGAAGTTCAGGGTTAAGTAAAATTTCTCCGAAATAATTTCTTATCTAAACAAAGGGGATAACGGAATTAGAGCTAGAGATGGCTCTGTCAATTGTTGTGACACAGCTTGTACAGAATTACGTAATAGAAAAGACAGATGCTGCTTTGTACCTATTTCAGAAGACTATTAATATCTCATTCGTGACATATGGTTGGGAGATGTAATGAAGGATTTTCCATTGCTGTGAGAGAGAGAGAGAGAGAGAGAGAGAGGGATTTTAACACCTTTAATTGATGACGAAACATCCAAGTATTATATGCTGAACTGCTGTTACAAGCTTTTGTAATGACTTATTTACATATATTTATTTCAGATACCTAATACCTCCCTCGAAATAAGAAAAGTTGTCGTCGAGCTCTGCGACATTGTTGCAACACGTGGGGCTCGTCTTGCTGCTGCTGGGATCTTGGGCATCCTGATGAAATTAGGAAGAGACACAATCAAGCATGTGGAGAAACAGAGGGCAGCGATAGCCTTGGATGGTGGATTATACGAGCATTACACTGAATATAGGGAGTGCTTGGAGAATACATTAAAAGAATTGCTCGGAGAAGAAGTCTCACAAAGCATTGTCATTGAGCTCTCCAAAGATGGGTCAGGTATCGGAGCTGCTCTTCTTGCTGCGTCTCACTCACGATACCTTGAAGCCGACGAGTCCTGAGAACGGTCAGGTCCGAATCATTGAGGTTTTTTTTTTCTTTTAAGTAAATTTTCACTGTATCATTTTCGCATTCTTACAACCTTAGGTCACCTTTTCCACTTCTAAAACAATAATGGCTTCTCTTTAATTTTCATCCTCCGTGCTTCTTGGTTTAGGAGGTTGCTTGTGTGAATTATTAGAGTATGGCTTTGCAGAACATGTAAAAGAGGTGGACTGAATGTATAAAAGCGGGACCTGGAAGCGGCAAAGCTCTTCCGTTTCGGCCTGCAATCTTACTCTTATTCTATCAAAATACTATCCTGCTGGTAATTACCAATTTTTGCGTTCAAATTGTTCATCGGTGGATACTACTTTTTATTATTACTCATTCATTGTGGAAGTCAGATGGTGGAGTCTCTTGAGTGTTAGGTCTCAAGAAGTGTGAATTTAGACATAAGTTCCTTGATCAATTGCTTAGTAATAATGCAGAGTAATCAACTGTCAGCTTCTTCAACCTCCAATCTCAAGAAGAGTTCTGCAATAAAACTTTTGTGTAGAACTTGAGAAGTTGCTTTCTTGAAGAGAAAGTATTGGCATTGGTAATGCAAACATGTTCACTTCAAATTAGATGTGAAAGGCAGACATCCTACGAAGGAGGTGGAAGGCACCTTGTAAATGTAATACTCTCATGGCGGGTACACAAATTTCCTAAGGAGAATTTCCATCCACCACACCATCGCTAACCTTTTGGGCCTCAAAAAGAAAAGGTTTAGGAAGACCTCATACTCGTAGTCGTTTGGGTCAGTCTTGATGGGTATCCAACTTCCTATCCTATTCAATGAGATCATAGGCCTTCAACCGAGACCAAACGCACGCTCAAACGGTCTAAAATGAAACATGACATGCTAGAACAATGACGTTTGAGTTTATTAACTAATTACTCTGTTCCCTCTTCAAAAATAAAGCAAACGAAGAATTGCAAATTTTCCATCCGTTGGTGCCCACAGAAGAACTTAGTCTTCGGGACTTATTAATATGCTAAGTCAGTCTCTCAATCCCATCCCTCACAGACCAGGATCCTCTCAAGTTCCTCTCAACTGGAAAGGACCCTCATGCATCCCCCACGCCCGTTGACCTGCATGTGACTGAATTTTGAAAGGGAAAAGAAAACGAAAATGGTTCACCGAATAAAAATAACATGACTTAACCACCCTCAAATGGAATCCTCTATAATTTTCTGTCCAAAAAGCAGGGAATAAGAGCCGGTTCCTTATTTTAAGAGCGGCAAAATTGTCATTTCAGGGCAAAATTGTAGAGCTCCCGAGAGAAGAGCCTCCTACCCGAACAGGAAACTACCTATTCGAGCAACTTGCTCAGGCAGTAGGCCTCAAGCTGAGGTAGAAGGAGGTGGCTCCACAGGCCCCTCTAATATCTCTTGACCAATTGCAAAGAGCAAGAGGAATTTTTGGAGATATCAAATTATAGAGAATCCCTATCCCCCCATTGAGTTTATCCTTTACTCGAGCTTCATCATGATCATGTACTATTTACATTGCAACTCCAAAAAAAAAAAAAATGAGGTTTTTCTAGTGGAACAGAACAAACGATGATGCCAAGAGCCAAGAGCACCCTCTCTTTTCCTGCCACATACGACAGTCCCTTTAAAGTGAGACCAGTCTAAGTTAGGCAGCTCTCAACGACAATGACCCTTCAATCCTTCCCAAATATTGCACCCACTTTTTGTTAGTTGCTCCTCATGTCCATTGCCTATAAAATCCAAAAGCATTTAATCTAGTCGTGTTCTCCAGTTCATCAAGAATGTCTAACAAGCATCTTTGTTTGGGATAATTGTTGAAAAGAAAAATGATATTAAGGATCAAAAATTCGATGGCATCACTATCGATGGTCTGCTAGGGAGGACTTTGGTCCACCCTTTTGAACAAAAGCAGTTTTTTTTTTTAATATGGATTACAAAAGCAGTTTATAATGTTAACACTTTCTCCCCACCCAAAGCTGAAAGGAACCTTTGAATAGTGTACTTGGTAGCTGTGGCATCAATTCAGTCCAAAAAGGGTAAAAGAAAGACAAAAAAAAGTGTAGAGGCTTTACAGCCCATCATTGTTTAATTTTTTGGAGCTAAAACTGATCAAGATTGCATCTGGCTAACATTTACTTCACTTTGTGGGGTTTCAAGCATAAAATCATTTGAACTTTTGCACTTTGACCGGGTGTTCAGGGGAGGAATTCATCTTTGGAGGGCAAAACTTAAATAATAAAATATTAAAATGTAATTACAAGATAATTTTGTTTTGTTCTCTTTATATATACTATGTTTCTATTATATATATAAACACAATTTAAAATATAAATGAAATACTTTATAACACAATATGTGTATCACAAAAATATATCTATTAAACTTTGTAAATATGTGTCAAGATTGATATATCAGTAATGTAATATGTAGGCACGAGTACAAAATAAACAAATAAATAAATAAATAAGAAGAAGAAGAAAAATAAAGTGTCTAAAATTGTAGCCTTTGCTCTTTTAGAGAAATAAAATCATCAAGTATCGAATATAAATTGAAGTTCTAAGCAATTTCTGAGATAGCTAAATTATTTACAGGAAACTTTCCAATTTTTTTTTCAAAGAAAATACAAGGGAAGAAAAAAGAAAAACAAATAAAATGGGTGGGGAAGCTCAACAAATACTCCACTACAATTAACGCAGTGCATAAGAAACCTAATTCTATTGGGAGTATGCCAAAAGATTGGCCCAGCCCAATTGAATCTTGGCTCACCGTCCAAAAAAATAGTTGTTGTAAATGGTAGTTTGAAGGGATAAACCAAAGGCGAATATACATGTAGCAACCTATTGCAACAAGCACGCTTGGGTTACGGTGAGCCAAGAAAATAGTTGTCGAAAATGGTAGTTTGAAGGGACAGACCAACGGCGGATATACTTGTAGCAACCTATTGCAACAAGCATGCTTGGGAACCATAACGGGGGGAGAGCATTGGTAGCGGTTGGATCAAAGCTACTAGAACAGAAAGCAACTGTGAAGTTCGACGAGAGAGGTATCCAATGATGAAAGCATTTGGGGACAACGCAACTGGAATTTGGAGATCTCTACAGACAAAACAAGGGCACCAACTATGGAAAACTAATCATGAGGGAATAGGGGAGCCAAAGGTATGTCGTGGGAGCCAAAATATAGGGGCAGTGCATGCAGATCGCATGCGTCATGACAGTGCATGTGGTGCACGTGCAACAGAGGAGGTAGTCGACAGGCAGATCTAGGGCTAGAGGAAGGTAGGGTGCAGGTGCGTTGGGGGTGGAGGGAGTGGGTGTACAATATATCTGGCTTCCAAGTTGCTGATAAAAAAGGAGAGAGAGAGAGAGAGAGAGAGAGAGAGAGAGAGAGAGAGAGAGAGAGAGAGAGAGAGAGAGAGAGAGAAATAAAGGAAAATTGATGGGAAGGAGAAGAAAGGATATTGAGCTCCTCTCTCCTCTTCAGTTGTTGCTTAGAATGAAGAAACAAAAACTCATAGGGAGAAGTTTCTGGAAAGGGAAAGAGGGACAATATCTTTCTGAGAACTTTTTTGTGGTGAACATTGCAAGAAATTCACCCATTTATTATAATATAATGGTGCATACTTGCACATGCTATAACTACTTAAACAAACTTATATGGTAATTTTTCTAAAACATCATTAGGATTAATCTCACGCACCAAGCACAACATAACATAATTGCAATCATCAATGGTTGTCATGTATTAAGAACCTACATTTATGTGAAGTGGAATACATGCTTGTAAATATTCATAACATATAATGGCAGTTTTAGTTCTTCCTTGATGCTACTAGAAAATTATAAGCAATATGGCAAACCATAAATTCCAAAAAGGCGACGAATATTTTTTATGTGCTAATTTCTTTATGACACCCTAAATTACTGAAGTTGAAACAACTATGACAAAACCAAGACATTTTTTAAGCTCTTAAACTATGACAAAATTTAGGAGAACAAATTTAACAAAAAAAAAAAAAAATTACCAAAAATGAGAAAGGAAAAAAGAAAACACAAACCTCAATACCATCAGAGATTACTTCGGCCACCACGGGTATCTCATAGTGATAATCCATTTCCCACTTAGGATTTCCAGTGATATCGCTAATCTGACAAAGTCACAAAACCCACCAATAGTCACAATACACACACACTTGCTTAGAGAGAGAGAGAGAGACCTGTAAATCAACATAGTGGATGGAATCAAGGTTGGAGACTAGGAATGTAACGCTCCCAAAAATTATTAACTAGTAATTAACGTAAAGTGCTACTATTATCCCTCATAAGTGAGTTTTGCAATGGAAAACTTTTTATTATTATTATTATTATTATTGGAATAACTACTACTGTCAATAGGTTAACCAGAGCCTCTAAGAAACATCAACATATTCCATCTCATTATTATCATAAAGTATAAGTTCAACTCTTAAGTATACAATCATCATACTTGTCTTAGTACATACCATCAATAATCTAAGACAAATCACAACTGAAGACACATGGTCGATTAAAGTTCATAAGCCTACAAATATCATCAAAATATAATGTAAATCATCTAAGCCTCTAGGTAGTTGCATCTACCTCTGAGTCCTCTTGAACAGCTACAAAAGCATTATCTTCTATAAAGCAGTTGTCTTATATATAGAAGTAAGTCACGCGTGAAACACATTTAAGCGGTGAACCCGATCAATTTAAGTTATGTAAATGAAATATCTCATGCAGCATAAGAGAAGACATAAAAATCATGTAAATGTGCCCATGTGTGTATGTGTGTGTGTGTGTGTGTGTGTGTTGGGGGGGGGGGGGGGGGGGAGGATTTAGGTGTATTTATATTCATGCTCTCGGTGCTCCGGGCATTACACATAACGAGTTATCCCCTAGTTGATTGACTCGGTCCACCTCGAGTGACTTAGTTAACTAGTGATACTTGTAACTGATGATCGCACCCCATAGATGGTTACACTAGTCACAATAGCACTCAGATTTAGTGTACAAAGTAACATCTTATCAACTGGGTCATAGGGTAAATTCTATATAAACTGGTATAGACATGCCACAAAATTTCATCCCAATATTTTCATTAAACAATTAACTGGTGGCCATGTCATACAATTCCTTTTTTTTTTTTTCATCATCATATATGCAGTTTTACTATGAAAATTTCATGCAAGTCAAGTGTCCCAAGAATTGATACATTTCATTTTAGGGTTCACAACATATAGATCATAAGAAATTCCATGCTAGGAAAAAATTGTATTTATCCTTACCAAAGTAGTCATCCTTGTAAAAATGATTGTTTTAATGTTTCATGTAATTTTACTCATCTTGGGCGTAACACTGCTCAAAATATTCTTCCTCGTATCACTAGGCTCCTCCATCTACAAGTGTTTTCTATTATTAGTTGGGTCTTCAAATTGCAAAACCTAACTTATAATCTAACCCTAAGATTTTAGCATTGTGTCCCATGTACCGTTCGAACGGCTGGTTTCTCATTCAAACGATAGCCTCAAACAATGCTTAGAAAAAGCCTCGTTAGAACGATGTTCGAACAAGAGTTCAAATAAGACTTACTTCCGGAGTTTCATTAGAATAAGGGTTTGAACAAAGATACTATTCATCATCTTCTCTAAACCACCATTTGCCTAAACATCGATTTTGTTCCACTTTTCACTCCCTAAATACTCCAAAACGCTAAAGTCATACCTTCTTCTTCTTCTTCTTTTCCTCCTCTTAACACTGTTTTGAGCCTAAAAAACCTAGCTTTACCATATATTTTCTTAAGATTCCAAAATTTTTCCTCTTAACTCAATTTTCCTCCAACAAGCATCCTAGACAGCCTCTAGCTCTAAGCATTGGAACCCATAATCCCTAAACCTCACCCTTTTACAGTGCATAACCCATTTGGTAGCCCAAATCGTTAATAAGTTTCACATTTTTTATTTTCCAAAAGTTTGGGTTTTTCTTGTGAAAAAAAAACCCATCATTTTCTCCATTTCTCACCTCAAGCATCCCAAAATCACACACTTAGTACACACACGCACACACACACGAAACAAACCTACCACAACCCATATTGTAACACCATAACTTAAGAAAGGCTTTATTAAGCATTATCCACATGACGCTATTATTATCCTTGATATACTTAGGAGTAGAAACAAGCTACAAAATTATTCTTTTCTCATACAACCATATTTCATCTGGTTGACAATAATAACACCAAAGCATTAAAACTTTACATAATTTCAGTATAACACTTAGTTAAATTACATTTCATATCTACATCCATATAGGATATACATATCAAAATGGAGAATCTGTGTGTGACATGAGCCCTTAACTGATAAAATTTCTTTCTCGTTCGTTGAAAAACCTAGCTTTAATATTATTTAGAGAGATCAGTTAAAACATTTACTTGAAATACATCTTCGGCCTTTCATAAATACAAGAACATCAAATATTATTTAAAACCATTAATCCTACTATCATTTTTCTTAGAACTTAGAGAGAGTTTTACTTTGACATGAACATGAAATAGCGCACATCATAACATATCTTCTTATGCATAAAAAGATAAGTATCATACATATGCATCAAAGAAGCTACTAGATAAGCATACCGTTAATATGCACCTACTTAAATCCAAACCAGAATCACATGCACCATAACAATATAAACATACTTTACTTTACATGTATCATGCATTTACCATTCTTAATTTTTCTTGTAACTTTCCTTCTCATTCCTTTAACCGTTTTCCACTAGAATTCCTTTACCATTTCAATTTGGGGGAGCGGGAATCTTCACATGACTATTTCTTTATTCTCATCATGTAAAGACAGTCACCTATGCTTGTTTCTTGGGCCATCGACATATGTGACCATGCTTGGCCATTTCTTGGGCCATCGCCAAACGTCATAACCCTTACTTTTCTTGTTTCTTGAACTATCAACATAGCAAGGTGACCGTTCTGCTGCCATTCTGTAATACTTTCATTTTATTTGCCAATTCTTTATCATTTCTTAAACTTGAGGGAGAGAGAGGAGACATCTTCACATGACCCTTTTTTAATCATCATCATCTGAAGACCGTGCACCTATACCTGTTTCTTGGGCCATCAACATAGGTGACCGCACTTGGCTGTTTATTGGACCATCGCCAAGTATCTTGATCATTGCTTTGCCCATTTCTTGAGTCATCAACAAAGTAACATGACCATGCCTTATACCATATTCTCGTGATTCCTATTTCTGTTTTCACTTACTTAACTGTTCATTTTCGTTACTCTTTTAACTTTAAAAACATTTCATGCAATACATTTTGTACCCATGCAATTCTCCTGTAAATACATTTCTTTAAAAATCTTGTCAGCGACTTTGGTAACATACTTTTGTTATAATTTAAACTACGCAAAAAATATGGCTCATATTCACTAAACGTCCATCATGTTATACATAATTAAAAGAGTTCACAACAATGCATTCAATCAAATGCAAAACATTTCAAGTAAAGTATTTTAAGTTTCGGTTAAGTGAAAGTTCTACTTACTACTTTTTCTTAGTTCCCCTTTTGGTTACATGTTGTTAACCCATTCCTCGAGTTTGTCGGCATCATATCACATTATACATTAAGTTCTACCTCTTTTATATTCCTAAGACTTTGCCGTACCTTTATCAGCTCCTTTCACCTACTAAAAACCTTAATTTTTCATTTTAAGCATGCTTGTTTGGACGGGATCCAACCAAGTTCTTTGAACAAGCCATTTTGATCTCCTAAATAAGCTGCTCGTTCGGACAGATTTGGGGATGGACCGGATGGCACACCAAACGAGCATCACTGCCTGGAGCTCGTCTAAACCCATACCAAATAAGGCTACTGAATGAGCCTTTCAAATCCTTCTCCCCATTTTCCTTATCATGACTTTGTTTGGTCCTACTCCAAACGAGTGCCTCTGGTTTTCACCAAGGTCCATTCTCACAAGCACGTCCATACAAGATTATGATCACCTGAACGCCAAAGTGCAAAAATCGCACTTTCACTTGAAAAGCACCTCCAAACCCGATTTTTGACATACCCATAATCCTTTTTCACAACACACAACATTACAAATAAAACATGCAAGCCTAAACACCCATTTCATACGTCCAAAAATCCTTCTTTTTTGGGAAGAACTTGGCTTTTCATTAGCCTTTTTCTCCCCACAGCTCATTTAACCCCATTTCCAACTAACACAACCTCGACAACACACTAACACACCACAAACATCCAACATAACTCACAATAACAACATATACTACACAAAATCATTAAGTTAACTCAAACAAAAAGGGAGAAAAATGAGAGGTTATACCTTTGTAATCGCATTCCTTCCTCAATCTCCTTCTCTTTAACTTCTTATTGGCCCCTTCTTAGTAAAAACCCTTAAAGTACTCCCCTCCCACCTCTCTCTCATCTGGAAACAAAAGGAAAGGCAAACAAAAATCAAATCCCCCAAGTAAGCCTTACACTGTCACACCTCTCTCTCTTTCTCTCGTCATCTTCTATGAATGACGTGATAGTGATAAAACTCATCGCCTCTACTTTTCTTTTGCCTTCCTCCTTATCTTAGTGTTCTTCCTACTCTTTTAATTTCATTTTCTTCTTTACCTTTCCAAGAGCATTCACGTGAGTTTCATTAAATATCTTCAGGAATTTGTGAGACGACGAAAGAAAGAGAGAGAGTCAGAAAGACAAAAAACCGCAAGAAACAAAGAATAGAGAGATGGGGAGAGAGTAAATCTTTGAATTAAGAGGATTGAGAATGCAACAAATAGGCAGGTCACTTTCTCAAAAAGAAGAAACAAACTTATCAAAAAAGCTTATGAACTTTAACTTTAAAAACATTTCATGCAATACATTTTGTGCCCATGTCATTCTCCTGAAAAATACCTTTTCTTTATGACTCTTGTCAATGAATTTGGTAACATACTTTTGTTATAGTTTAAACTACGCAAAAAATATGGCTCATATTCAATGAAAGTTGATGCATGTTGTACATAATTAAAACAGTTCACAACAATGCATTCAATCAAATACAAAATATTTCAAGTAAAGTATTTAAGTTTCCGTTGGGTGAAAGTTCTACTTACTACTCTTTCTCAGTTCCACTTTTGGTTACATGTTATTGACCCATTCCTCGAGTTTGTTAGCATCAAATCAGATTATACATTAGGTTCTGCCTCTTTTATGTTCCAAAGTCTTTATTGTACCTTCAGCCCTCCCGCCCGTTAAAAACCTTGGGTTTTTTTTTTTTTTTTTTTTTTTTTTTTTTAACATGCTTGTTTGGACAAGGTCCAACCAAGTGCTTCAAATAAGCCATAATGATATCTTAAACAAGATGCTCATTTGGACGGGCTCTAGGGATGGCACACCGAATAAGCATCATTGTGTGGAGCTTGTCAGAACCCATACCAAACAAGGTTGCCGAACGAGCCTCTCGGATCCTTCTCCCCATCTCCCTTATCGTTACTTTTTCCAGACCTACTCCAAACAAGTGCTGAGTTTTTAACAAGGCCTATTATCACAAGCACGTCCAGACGCCAAAGTACAAAAATCACACTGTCACTTGAAAATCACATCCAAACCTGATTTATGACATCCCCACAAACCTTTTTTACAACATTACGAATACAACATCCAAGCCTAAACACCTACTTCATACATCCAAAAATCCTTCATTTTTGGGGAAAACTTGGCTTTTCCTTAGCCTTTTTCCTTTGCAACTCATTTAACCCCATTTCCAACTAACACAACCTCGACAACACACTAACACACTACAAACATCCAACACAACCCACAATAGCGAACATATACTACACAAAATCAATAAGTCAACTTAAAGAAAGAGGGAGAAAAATGAAAGGTTATACATTTGTAATCCCACTTCTTCCTCGATCTCCTTCTCTTTAGCTTCTTTTGGTCTCTTCTTAGCAAACACCCTTAGAGATGCTCTCCTCCTACCTCTCTCTCATCTGGAAACAAAGGGAAAGGCAAAAAAAAATGTTTGACTTTCAATTGAAATCATTTAAATAAGCAAGTTTACGTTCATAGTGCAAGCTTGTTCGGGCGAATTATTTCGATCTTCCGGAAGTGATCGAGTCAGAATCCTGTAATTCCACCCAGTGCTTGAGAGGCGGTGATCCTATCTTGTTCGGATGGGAAAATGTCCCTCATCCGTACCAAAACAAATATGTTGTATTAAAGACCTGTTCCATCCGTCAAATCCACACATGTGCAAGATCATGGCCGTTGATTCATTCGTATCCAAACATTAATACTTTCTTGTCCAAAAAATCTCTGATACTTTCTCGTTTGGATGACATCCTCCACATGTTTGGACAAGGTGCTAGCTTTCTAGATTTTCCTTAAGTTCTAACTCGAGTTCTTGATCTCAAGTTAACCCAATACCACGAGTTAACTCATGTTAGTTTGTACTCTACTTAACAAATGATATACACCTGTGTTTTATTTTCCTAGTTTTTACATTTTTCTGTATATTCCTAATTTTTCTCAAGTGTTGCACGAATACAAGCTCTCCAAGAACTTTCTCTCTCTCTCTCTCTCTCTCTCTCTCTCTCTCTCTCTCTCTTGTGTGTATATAATATATGTATCGCTTTCGAAAAAAAAAAAAAAAAAAGGGAAATGATGATTAAGGGTTTCTCTAGGGCTTATAAAGTCATTCCCCAATTTCTGTAGCGTTTTGGACCTATCTAATTAGCATGTAGGACGCTCTCGTTCGAACGATGGTTTCAAATCATTTAAGACGTGGCGTTCTACGTGGCACGTTCGAACTTTGCACAAACGACTTTCCTCATCCTAACATGTGTAGTTCGAACATAGCTCAAGTCATTCGAACGCAGCACTTGATTTAGAAATTCTAAGTTTTCTGAACCCCTTTTTCTTATATTCTAGCCATATCATGTCTATCATTCACCAATTAATAACCCTACTCATTTATGTGCTTTAATCCCACTCTCAAAATTTATTAAAATTGTTTTTTAAATTTTTTATAATTGCCAAGTCTTCGAGCGGGATATCACAAAGAATGTCCGGAATTTTTCTGAGGCCATCACACAAACAACAACCAAACTAAAGAGTAGAGAATGTGCTTTTTTGAAAGAGTAGAGGAAGAAGGCAACATGGATGAAAATGATGAAGAAACTAGAAGGTTAAGAGTAGAGAATGAGTTTTCTTGAAAGAGTAGAGGAAGAAGGCGACGGGGATGAAAAGGATGAAGAAGCTAGAGGGGTGAAGACCCTAAAATGAATTATTTATATCATATCTAACAGCCTTATCTAAATTATTAAATAATCCAATTTCATATATATATATATATATATATATATATATATCGTATTATAAAGATAGTTACCTTTTATCATATTCTATGGAGCTGCCCCTCCTCGATGGCTGCTTGGCAGGAGTGTAGTCGACGGATCCAGAAACTCTCTATTATGGAGAGTGACGGTTTGTGTATTGTGAAGCAGTTTATGGAAAAACTTGATGCAAGAGATCTTGAAGTGGCAGTCACGGTGACCCGCATGCTTTGGCTTCGTAGAAATTCCTTTGTGTTCAGAGGAGAGTTTACTCCTCCTTCTCAACTGGTAATTAGTGCTAATGATTCAGTGGAAAATTTCACTAGCAAATCAGAGCCCGGACCCGAACGACAATTCTCCTATGCAACATTACCCACGTTGAGACAAACCTTCTGAAAGGGTGGTGAAACTAAACTGAGATGCAGCCCTTGATATCTCAAATAAGAATATGGGTGTGGGAGTGGTCGTGCGTGACAATTCAAGCTCCGTGTTGGCAGCTTTGGCGACAGTAGTTCCTTTTACTATCGACCCGACTGTAGTAGAAGCAGTGGCAGTTTGGAAGGCTATAAATTTCTACAGCAACTTGTGTTTTCATAAAGTGATTTTTGAAGGAGACACCCTGACTATCGTGAATGCTTTGCGCCAAGGTGTTCCTTGTTGGAGTAGTTTTGACCAAATGATTGAAGATACTCAAATACGGCTCTATTGTTTTGAATCATATGTTGTTCGGCACATTAAAAAGGAAGCTAATAAAGCGGCTCATTGAACGACAAAGCTAGCTCTATCACAGTCGTTAGATTTAGTCTGCTTTGAGAAATATCCTATCTCTATTCAGAGTATTGTACTTGCTGAGCAAGAGGTCTCTCTTTGATATATTATAATTTAATATCACTTTATTTAAAAAAAATTAAAAAAAAAACTTAAAAAGATGTTTTCCCTACAGAGTTAAAAACAATAATAAAAATAAACTTATGCAAGTTATAAAAATTGAACTTAAAAAAAATTTAACTCGTTTATACATTTAAAGTCAGTTTAAAACTCGAGTCAAAGTCAATTGATACAAGTCCAGCTCAAACCGATTAGAACCATTCCCCCGTTCATTGACAGTCCTAATCACTGCACACGACCACTGCCAGCTCAAACCAAATACACCCCTTTTTGTGGTCCATATTTCTTTTTTAAGAAAAACGCAGGTCTTAAGGTCAAATATGATTTTAGTGGCCCTTTCACCTCTTGAGGTAGAAAGTCAAATAGACGTTTACAGGTTTACACGCCCATTTTGGTGCCGTTTAGGTTGGGGAAGTGGAGCCTATTTCTTATTGACATTCATCCCACTTTTGTATAAACCACACAGTAAATACAAAACCAAAAACATCACAAGTTACTTGTTACTCAATAGTGCATCATCAGAACAACATTTGTCTGGCTGTTTTTCTTCAAAAAAAAAAAAAAAAAAAAACTTTCTACAAATAGAGGAGGAGGAAGCCTCGACAGAAAACAAAAACCATCCATGAAACATCACTTGGGACTTTTTTGTGAGCTGAAAATTTTTCTTCTTTTCTTGACCAACGAAAATATGCACCAAAATGTCAAAATGGAAACGGAAATCAAATCTCCCTCAAACTTCAGCAAGGATTCCACGGAGAAACATTTCTCTTCCCCCTCCTCACTTCATTGGAGAGTCAAGAGGCACCTTGTCTTGCTTACTGCTGCAAACTGAACAAACAACACCAAACGCCATCAAATTTTAATCCCTCAATCAAAGCAGGCAGCTTTTAGCTATTATACGTATAAAAAAAAAAAAAAAAAAAAAAAAACCACCAGAAAATGAACTTACGGGTAAGTGCAGAAAGTTCAGAGCTCTTCAACACGCGCAGCCTCTTCACGGTAGATACAAACATGCTGTAAGTTAAACATATAAGAAAGACTATTATCATAAACAAAGACAGGATATCATAATCATAGTTATGAGACAAGGAATCCAAGACAGTTTTACAGGGCATATTAAACCAAAAAAAAGGCATAAAAATTTGGTGTTGTGTTATCTGTAAAAGGGTTAGAATATAACAGAGGACAGAATAATCTAAACAAATCAGAATTGCATCAGATCCACTGTGATAAGATGCTTACTGCCATGGGACATCCCCAACAAGCATCCTGTCTCCTTCATTATCCTCATAAACAAGAGTATACTCGCCGCTTCCATCCAGTAAACCCGTAATCGCTTTCTCTTCCTCTTGCTTCTTCTGGTGGACTCCACCAGCACAGGAATCTCTTTGAGCTAAACAATTAAGCAAACGACAAACAAATAATTTAGATAAATGCTAAAAACTTGGACAAACAAAAACCCCAAAAATTAAGGAATAATAATAATAATAATTAGAGGAAAACCCATTAATGTTCACTCCCTCACTTGCCCCCAACCCCCACTCTCTCTCTTTCTCTTCCTTCTCTCTGTTCCATATGCATGCATTAAAATATTTGTTTGGTAAAGAGAATTTGACCATATGGCTTGGCCAGTAGAATTTATGGTGACATACAGACTACGAATACTACATGTTTATCGACATCAGTAACTATCATACCGAAATTATGTTGAATAAGTGGATATTGGTACCAAGGAGAAAATTTTATTTTATACCCCACACACCCCTCCCCCCCTCCCCCCCCCCCCCCCCCCCCCCCCCCCCCTCTCTCTCTCTCTCTCTCTCTCTCTCTCTCTCAATCATATGAAACAAAAATAAATACATCTAAACAGATTCACTAATAATATCTGACCCACCAATCCACCCACCCACCCACAAACAAAATTCACTCAATATATTTACATGAAAAAGAAAAAAGAAAAAAATTATGAAGAGAACCTGCAAGCAGGCCCCTGAAGAGTTCATCAACAGCAGAGGAGAGTTTCTCATAGGTGTCATAGGCCTTGAGATCCACTTTTCTCCCAATAGGCACTCCATCCATATTGATCTTCACGAACAGGCCTTTGCCGCAAGTTTCAACCGGTTTTTTAGTGGCAGTCTTGTCTGGGGCCGCATTTTGCGACTCTGGAGCTGGTTTTGAAGAGCTGCTGCTAGCAAGATTCTTCCTGAATGAACGAATTGGAGGCCACCCCACCACTGGAGCTGGAGCAGTCCTATTTTTGCGGAGACATTAAGATAAATTAAGACAAGGAGACGCACAATAAAACCAACACAAACTAAGAAAACAGAGCTTAAGCATCTTTCACAAGGAGAAGCCAAAATTCAAGTACTCTGAAGTTATTTCACTGAAGTAGCTACAAGCCTACAACACAACTATAACTCAAGTACCCTATTTTTCCTTTTATGAGAAAGGGGGAGATATATATTTCAAAGTTCAAGAAAATATAGCCAAATTAGCATAAAGAATATTAGACTTCATTTACATGGAAAGAAATGATTATTGCAGGAGAGGAAAGAAAAAAGGCCGAGACTTGAAAAATTATTAATAAACAATTAAAATTAATGGGCACAAATTATCAGAGAGATAAGAAAAATGGAAACAATTTAACCGTTGCATTCAAATGAATATAAAGGTAAAATATAGATATAGTTCGAAGCAATAGATCCATTTATACATTAGAAAAACAAAGAATTGGAGCAATTATGCATGGACCACCCAAATCAAACGTGACCAGTAAGTGAATATCCTCTGTCCAAAAGATTAAAAAAATGAACACAAGAGAGAAAAGCTGGAGTACCTTTTCTGAGAGCTGTTGGGTACAGCTGTCTTTGCAGAAGATGGTGAAAATGTTTTCTTCTCTGAACTCTGCAAGTCGACCACTTTAGTGCAACAGGGCTGTGATGCTTCCTGAGCCATAACAGGCAAGCTCTGAGGGGTTGAAGGGAACTGAAGAAATGACGGAGCTTTTGTCTGCTGGTGATTGTGCTGGGTCTGTCCCTGGTAAGCTGAAGACGACCACGGAGATGAGAAAACAGTGCTTCCATTGCTGTTGTTGTTGATGCTAGTGTTATGGTTCATGGAAGCCATAGGAGAGAAGTATGCAAGAGAGAATAGAGACTCATCTCTGTCTCTATGGTTTGTCTTTGTGTTGTCTTTCACAGACCAGTCTTCACCAGGTGGAGCAAGCCTTAGCTCCAGCTTTTTCTCCTCTGAAAGGCCATGCCTTCTTTCTCCGTCTCTGTTTGCAATCCACTCCCCCTGTTTGGGAATCAAATCTAGCAACTGAGGACAGACCTCACTTCTTGAAGACCCCTCCATCGCTAAATCACCTTTACTCTACAACTTTGTCGATCAGAAACAAGAAGATTTCAACTGGAAAATGCAAAATATGCAAAAAGTTCAAAGCTTAGACTCACATAAGCAAACTACATAAAGTCATAAAGAGTAGTTAAAAAGAGAGAAAAAAACATGACTTGAACAAATGGAAAAATCAAAAGACAGGAAGTTTACATACACTAATATGTTAACCAGAGCTCAAAACCAAGAAGACCCACATCCTCGAATCATTAAAAAATAAACCCGATCTTTTGGCTCCTGAATCGAAAATCCAGAGAGAAAATGCAGAAAACAGAGGGAAACTAAGAAACACCCAGAAACCTTAAGAGCTTCAGCCCATGAAAATCCTTGAAACCAACACCTCAAGACTTAAACCCAAAGCGCAAGATTTTTAAAACCCAAGAGAAACCCCACCAAAGGGAAAGAAAAACCCAATAAGAATAACAACCCGAAAGCAAAGATAGAGATTAGAGGGAGCTATAATAGCATGGGATTGATATCTGGCTTTTCTCTTTTAAAAACTTTTTATTTGCACGCCTAGTGGGTTCTCCTTATTTCTCTTTCTCTCTCTTGATATATAGAGGTTTACAGACGGTGATTTGGAAGAGGCGAAAAAGAGGAGGATGAAAGAACCAGAGAGATTCCCCTTCACTCAAGAGCCCAAAACAGGAAGCGGAATTAGAGCCTTACGCACGCAACCAGAGCCCCCTAAAAAACGTTAGGTCGTTCAGCTCAGGAAGCAACAAAGCGTGCTGTGCTGCGCTATCCCAAACATCTTCCTTTATTGGAGTCCTGTCTTAAGAGAGAGAAAGTAGACACATATACTTTCTTGCCACGAAAGTCATTCCCACTAGTTAATTCCATTGTAATTAATCTGGTTTAGTTAAACCCTAAAAACAGAGAGAGCACAAAATCCAAAAACTTTTTTCAGTTATTAGTGCCAAAAGTCACTGGTTAAGTAAGAGATAAATGAGGTCAATTACGTTTATTAAAGCTTAATTAAATTCGGTTGCTTTTTAGGGGTCAAGAATGGATGGATGGGATGGCTTTGATAATTATCTTTTATTTTACACAAGTTTATTGGTCAGAGAGAGAAATCTGAAAAGTGGATAGAGAGAGAGGATTTGCATGATCCATTTTGGCAGGGCTTGTGCAATAAAAACATGCAGATCCCATGATCCTGTCTGCTGCCCTCTCTCTCCGTCCAATTATTCCGATATGTGTAAGAGAGTCAGGATTTGAAGAGGTCTCCCACATTTATATGGGGTGTAAATCAAGATTTACAGCCGTTGGATAATCAGATTTTCCTTGAGATTTGAGCTGAATCGGCCTTATATGACACGATGCTCAAGAGGACTCTGACCCCTAACAGCTTAAAGGAGACCTTCTTTTGTTGCTTTTTGTATGGAATCATAACTCCCCCCCGTACGCTACTTAACGTTTTGTATAACTCGGGAAAAACTCGTCTGACCTGACGTTTACACTTTTACATGAAGAATCCACGTTCCAGGTGGCTCACCAAACCTTGAACTATGTTGCCCTGATACTTTAATTTCGGCTTCTTTCAGCAAAATTTTCCAACAAAAAAAATAAAAAATAAAAAAGAATTTACAGAGTCAGAGACAAGGAAAATCAAAGCTATGGTATATATATATATATATATATATATATATAGTTGTCAAAATTTAGAGGTGAATGGAACCTAACATGTGGGCGTGTCATTCTTAAATGAACTGTTTCTAGTCAACTCGATCGGGCATGGTATCTTGTGTTTTTTGTCACATATCTTCTTAGTCTGGAATTGTCAAATAGGCAAACCCCACCTCCCCACGTAAAAACAAATGAATAAATAAATTTGGAATATGTTATTTTCATTAGGATGATAAATACATTTAAATTTACTGCTCGATCTCCATATTGCATCGTGTTTTGTTTGGGGTTTGATGCTTAAAATGTACATTTTTCATAGTGTTGAAAATGGTTTTTATTTGACTTTATTCTTTTATAATGTTGAAATATTAATAGGCCTAATTTAACAAATGACACCTACCCCAATATATAATAAATTCATATTATTAGTTTAAAAACTTCAATTTTAATTGTTTTTTAAGTTTTTGAGATTAATAAATTCCCAATTTGCCGATAAGAAGCATAACTCGGCGATTGGATCATTACATTGTAGCATTATATGCCTTAACCAGAGTGTCAAGTAACCGGACCGCAAGGGTTAACCTCGAACAGGTGACCGGGGGAGCCCTGGTCGGCTGGTCTGGTTGGATACTGGGAAACGCATCCAACTAGCCTGGGCTTGTCCAATATAGGACTGCCGGACACGTGTCCATGTACAGAAAGCTCTTTTAGTCTTTACTTTGCGTGGGCCCCTCTAGATAGGGTCACTATCCTATGCCTCTCTCTCTCTCTCTCCCTCGCGTGGGGTGCTCGTGATACCTTTGGCCTCCGACCATCCAACATGCTCGACCTTTAACGCCCTCTTTTCCGAGTCGGCGGAAATTATTACGTACGGTAGGTCGTATAATATATATTGCTTTTTAGGTTCTCTTTCTCAAATTAACTGGACTCAACTCCCGCACTTTCACTTGGAGCGCGTTGAGCGGTGAAAGTTTAACACATTCGGAGCTGCTTGTCTGCTCCATTTCTAATTTTCTAATTTTCTAATTTTCTATTTTCTATTTTCTATATCCCAGCCAGTACTGGAACAGAAAATGCCTTTTATTTTTTAATTTTTTTACTCGTAAGAGAAAATGCTATGACTCATATATATAATAGGGAATAGGATTATATATGAAAGTTCTCATATGAGATTAATTTAAAAGTTTCTAATAGATTTGATGATTGATCCAATAAATATAACTATATTTTTTTTTTTTTTTATGACTATTTCACGTACAAATCCATCACAAATATTATGCTCCAATAATATAATACATTGGTAACCAAAAATAAATGTAAAACTTTCTTAGCAATGATCATGGGCAAAATTGTTTTTTTTTTAAATAATAATAATAAAAATTGGACAGCTAACTTCTTAAAAAAATGATAACGTGATATAATTTTTTTTTTTTTTTTTTTTCATATTAGTTCTCTGTATTTTCCCTCACAGATTTATAAATATAGCAATGTAGTTGGGCATTATATCTTGTTTATATGAGAATTCAAATAATTTGTACAGCGTACATTTCAGTACACGGCATATCTAAGCATGTTTAGCGCATTTCTAACAAGTTTTTCATTTTAAAATTTTCACTAAAATTTAAAGAATACCAAGAGAACGAGCAATAAGATTTTTGGTGTGAATCGTTAACAGTGATTCCGTTGGCTGCTGTTTGAATTTGGGGTGGTGCGGTTGAGTGTTGACCCGTTGTAGCAACCGGTTCCATCAAGGTGAAATAGCTTCCCTCTCTACCCAAAATGATTATCCGTTCTATTATTCCACCAAAAAAAAAACACAGAAGAAAAAATCAGCAAAAAATGGTGCCCGGGGGAGAGGAAATCGGGGTGGACGTGTAGTCACCCCCTTTCTTTCCCCCTTTTTTTCTCCTCTTTTTTTTTTTTTTATTTGTTTAATTTTGAAGGTATTATATGTAAATTTTGATTATAAAGTTAAGGTATTTGAGTCATTTCAAGTTTTTTAACAAGGTTGACTAACGAAATGGGAGTTTTGATAAGTAAATAATAGTTCGATGTGATCAAGTGGTGAAAGTGTCAGTTTGTGAAGACATATTGACGGGAATTGATAATTCATAAAAAAAAAAAAATAATAAATAAAAAAAAAAAAAAAAAAAAAAAAAAAAAAAAAAGATAATTACCCCTTAAAATTTGGAGACCTAGCTTGTTGGAAATGGTTTTATGTCTTTAATTAGTGAACCACACTTTTACTGTCCCTCAAAAAAATCAATAATAATAATAATAATAAAAACAACCCAACCTTTGTTAGATATATGTCTGTGAGAGAGAGAGAGAGACAACAAAATTTGGTATTAGTGACCAGCACATAATGACATCAGTAGTAAGTCATTGAGCATCCCATATCCAATATCATAATCACAATTTGTCTGGTAAAAGACCTTAATTACAATAAATAAGATCAAACAACCACACAAAAAACACTAAAATTTACTCGTTTTCTTCACTATGATGTATGTTTACGTATGAAAGCGATCACAAATAATTTTTTTATTAAATATTAAATACAAAATAGTGAAGACAAAACAATTGAGGGCACCCAAGTCTCACTATAAGTCAAAAGAGATTATTTCCCAAAAGATAAAACAAAATGACAAATTTCTATATTGCTGAGACAAATGACAGCTCTGTCCCTCTGTTTTTTTGATAGAAATCCAACCGATTCTAATCAATGGAGCGTTTTGGCATATATAAATATAAGACATGTGCTGCATGGGACGCATACAACACTTTATTAGATACTTTACATAAAAATTCAAAATGCATAAACCATACTTTTATAGGCCAACATAGTTGGTTCAGCAATCCATTTCATCATTTATGAGAATCCAAATAGTTTGTATAAGGTATGTAACATCCCAGTCCTATATTGAAAAAAGATGAATAACTCACATGGAGTGAGTGCCTTGTAAAGATACTAATGGGTGTTAAGTCTCGCATTGCCTAGTTACTATGTGAAACTGAGCTTTATAAAGAATTCAAATAAAGTTCTAAATTGACTAGTCATTTTGGGGTGATAGCGCAGATATGGTTAGCGCTTCTCTCTGGATCGTTACAAATTGTATCAGAGCCACCTAGTAACAACTAGGTCATGTGATATTGGAGCATCGCATAAGATGGTCCTGACGAAGACGCCAGGAGTTTAAGAGGGGAAATTTGTAATATCTCAGTCCTATATTAAGAAAGGTGAATAACTCACATAGAGTAAGTGGTTTATAAAGATACTCATGAGTGTTAAGTCCTACATTGCCTAGTTATTAGGTAAAACTGAGCTTTATAAGAAATTCAAAAAAAATTCCAAATTAACTAATCCTTTTGAGATGATAAAGCAAATGTGACTAACACTTTTATCTTAGCCATTACAAGGTACATTTCCAATCATGGCATACCTAAGTATGAACCTACCTTATGTCCTTAGTGTACCACACTTTTACTCACTACCTATGCTATATGAATGACAACATAATGTCATCAATAGTTATCTTGGCCAGCACATAATGCCATCAATAGTTAATTAATGAGGATCCTTTATCTAAAATCATAACCACAATTATGTCTTTTTTATTATTATAAGTGTTTTAATCATGTTCTATTGTTAATCAATAAGCACATCACACGTTATTTGACCACAAAATTTGTACATATTATGTTATTATACTTTGTGTCTAAAATTATTTCTTAAAATTAGAAAGATTGAAATATAAATAAATATTTAAATTATTTAGATTTAACAGTTAGTATCATAAACTTATTTGAAGTCATGTGCCACATATTCATCCATCCATAAATATCATGTAACATAATTCGATTAGCAATCATTCCGCATATGGTAGAGCATAATGAGACATAGTTAAAATAATAATAATAATAATAATTAAAAGATTATAATTAAAAAACAGTCCAAATTAGTTGGACTTTTGTACATTTTAACCATATAAAAATCCTAATACAATATATTGCCCCAATCGGGAATCTTTGCTCTTTGGTCCCTTGGATCTGATACTTCGCGTTCCACAGTATTTAATGCTACAACAGCATAAATACACCCATTGGCCATCACCATCGTACTAATAAAATATGTATTATTGCGATCCGTGCAATAACCTGAGCGATGACCGACCAATGACAAGGGATTTTCAACAATTATCAAAGGCTCAGGAGCCGTAGATATTAGAGTGGACGGAGATGAACAACTCGTGCCGTAAATGTCATATCAAAAATCGACTTTATGAGAAGAGGTCGTATCGGCAATGATGCTTTGTCCCGCAGCATTATAAATGTATTGGAAGTCAGACAAGGCGCACTTATAGGCTGCTAGTCCTATCGTGGGGGCTCAGCTTGATGGGATAATATGGACCCTCTGATTCATCCGTTTTTCTTTTTTCTTTTTTTTGGGAATGATTTTTTACGTGGCAATCGAAAGGTGGTGTTTGGATGGTTTGCGAAACGTGGTTAGAAATAACTCTTTTTCGTTGCCTTAATTAGAAGCGCTACTTCTTGTATTCGAGTGTTTAATTTGTGTCGTATTAAAGTATTTGTAAAAGATTATATAAATAAATTAAAATTAGAGTATTTAATTAAATGGGTTCAAGTGATTAATTATAATTTTTTAATTTTATATTTAATTCGTATCGAGTTCACATGTTTAGTCAAAAATTGACTATTAATATGTTACATATCGTATTCGGATTGTGTTTAAATGAGTCATATTCTTTAACTCTAATCCTTTAATCTTATGTTGAACTCGTATCAAATTTGTAAATTATATAAAAAATTATCAATTCTATCATCGACAGAGTTTTCAGTAACAATTTAGAAGCTTAATCATGTAAGGAGAAGGAACGAACTAACGATAAAACGATCTATAAAAAAAAATAAAAATAAAGTAATAAAACAGCCAAACATTTTGTCAACCAAAAACTTCGTGTACGAAATAAACAGGAAAAAAAAAAAAAAAAATTGTAGAAGACGTGTTTGTTTTGAAGGAGATAGATACTGTTTTGGATAAGTTTTCTTTTAAAATTCTTTTTCAATCTATTAAGCTAACGTAATAGACTGAATTTGAATAAAAAACTTGTTAGATAAAACAATTTTATTCAATATTTATCTAATAAAATTAACGTTGCATTCTCATTTAACTTTTTAATTAATTATTATTAAATAAAAAAATAAAAAACAAAATAATTAATTTGAAGTGCCACGTTAACGTTGTTAGAAAATTGTAAGATAAGAATATAGTATCTAGAATTAACTTTATGATTAAAAGTGAAGATTGAATTTGTGTATTGAAGGTAATTTTGTTCCCAATATATATATTTTTTTATAAGTTGTTCCCAAAATGTATATATAGAGATATATTAGTTGTACAATTTTTACACAATAATTGTACAATAATGCTGATGTGTCGAACATTTTTATTTTTAAGAAAAATAAATGCTGGACACATCAGTATTGTTATGCAATTGTTGTATAAGAGTTGTGCAAATAACATATATATATATATATATATATATACACACGAGATATGTTAGCTCCGCAACAATTATACAATAATATTAATATATTCAGTAATTTTTTTAAAAAATAAAAAATACTAGACACATTAACCTTGTGTAATTGACTTAATTGTTGTGCAAAATTGTTCTAAACATATCTAGTGATTGTTATAGTCAAAATGTGACACGTGGATGGCAGGCGGACATAAAGGATGGCACATGAGTACATGACCAAATTAAGAAGGTCATGGGACCTTACACGGGCACGGCATTGATGACCGAACTAATTGCCGGCCCGAGATTACTGGAATGGGTTGGACGACGGAATAAATTAAACGGGTCATCGGGGTTCAGCCTACCATGATGTCCTTCCCATGGTCGTGTTAATTGTCGGTTGACTAAGACCTTTTAAGCAAGGTGGCTTTGCTAAGTACCCACGTGTTTCCCATCATTGGTTGTCACAAATATGTTTAGGGCCTTTTATAGTGAAATTGTCTAGAAAATGATGTATAAAGATGGAAGTTTTCTAATTTTGATAATTAAAGTTTTTAGTAGATACTCTATCGGCGTATCTGCTATCCACTATTCGTATATACAGATACAAATATTAGTTTTAGAGAATTTGAATTTGAAAATCGTATTCATATTCTCTTTATATATAATATATATTAATTATATATATTTGGATTCATGTGGTGCCTTCAATTCGTTGCCATCAACATCCACTTATAAATGTGTTATATTTAGACTTAATTTATGTTTTTTATGTTTTGAATTTTGGATATTGTTACTTTTATATTTGTCGGATTTGTAATGTTGTTGTTTTTTAGTGCTAGGAAACTCTTATGATTTGTTCTAATTTAATTGTCTTTTATGTTCTTCCTTTATTATTATTATTTTTTCTATTTACCAATTAAAAATAGATAATGCAAGAAGCTAAATAATGTATGAGATGAAAATTTTATGACAAAATGATTAACAAATTTGATCTAAATAATAGTTTTCAACTATAAATAAAGTCTTTTTGTATTTACTAGAAGCATGAATTACAACTTCAATGCCCAAAATGCTCATTACCTCATATGCAGATAGCGGATAATAACCGTGCGGAAACGAATAGCAATCGCATAATGCGGATGCAGATGCGTATACCTAAAAGTGAGAACCACATCCACATCTGCATTTTCACCTCTAAGAAAAATATAGGTTTTTGTCACATTTTTTTTTATCTAATATTTAGCGAAAAAAACTTGCCACCGGTTATATTGTCAACATAAGAACCGTAACACATATATCTAAAACAAGTCAATTTGCCACAAACAATTACATCAAAAAAATTAAAGGAATAGAAGACGGAGAAAGCAGCCAAAAAAAGAAGGTGGAGATCCACCCCACCACCACCCAGGAAAAAATAGAATTTCAAAACTTAATAAAAATAAAATTAAAATAAGTCACACTCAATGATATGATAAGCATGTTGAGTTCCATGAGCATTAGGTCAAAAAGGTACAAAAAATAGGATCGAAACAAGAAAATTTAGTGTTTTTGTACAAGTCTCAATCGACCGAGTTAGGGTTTGCCACGTGTCGATGGGAAATTTCGCAGGAAAACAAATAGTCAAAATTAGGGTTAGGTGATCTCGATTGACCAACTGGTTGTGTCACACAAATTTAATGTGGCAGACTAGCGAAGTGACCCGACTCGACTAACATGTAATGCGGTGATAATGATCTTGATCGGTTGACCTGTGTCTCAAGCATATAAGGGATGTCAGGGAATATCTCGATCAACTGAGCAATGACATAGCTCATTTTAAGTGTTATCCATCATGTTTGATTGATTGAGGAATAAGCCCAATCAATCGAGCTTGTGCTGAACTGACTTATAAGGTTATTTAAAGGCTTGAAAGCCTAAGAAAAAGCTTACATTTTGTTTAAGCTTCGTCTAAAGGCTTAAGAACTCAGAAAGTGAGGGTGAGAGAAGGGAGAAGAGAGGAAATGAAGTGGATTGTTGTAGTGCAAATCATTGAGGAAGCAAATCCGAAAGGCATAACTTCACTCTTCCATTTTAAGTTTGATGCTTGAAGTTCGTAGTTTAATGTGTGCTTGATTATCATGTTGTGAAGGTGATTTTGAGTTACAAAGGATGGGAGTTGGAAGTTTTGACGGGGGTTTTTGTTGAGTTGAATGTTGTTATAACTCTAATGTATGTAGGGTTTAACATTTGCATATTATTGTTATAGTTTGATTTTCCTTAAGTTGTGATTAAGTGTTGGTTTTGATAAAAGAAGCATGAGGAGCTCTCATGAAGGTGTTACAATGAGTTTTGAAATAGTAAGCATAAGACGATGAAGTTTTGTAAAAAAATAAAAAATAAAAAAAATAAAAAATAAAAAATAAATAAAAAATAAAAAAGGATTTTGGGATGATGTTTGAAGTATGGGCATGGTTTGATTGTTATGATAGTTATTGGAAGTGAATGAGTGTTGCTTTGGTTGTGGTAGAGTAGTAGGAGTGATGGTTGATCGTGTGAGAAATGGCGAAAAATGTGGGTTTTTGGGTGTTTTCGAAGGTTAGAAAATATTGGTCTCGATCGACCATGTGCATCACAAGGGCAACCCAAGAGCTTCAGTCGATGCTCAATCCACCTATAGTCACACTATTAGGGGGACAATGCATTAAAAGCCAATTTCATTTGTATGACGTTTTCGGTTTATTAATAAAGTTGTTTATTTTCTTAATTTTATTAAAACATTGAGCATATAATTATATACATGTGTGTGACGTTTTTTAATCCTTAAGTTACATTGAATATGATTTATGTGTGTTAATGAGATTATTACACAAAAGATATAAGCCATAATACCTTGTGACTTACAAACCCTAATTCATAATCAGTAATGAAATTAGGCATTCAATTTGATAAGAATATAATATATCAATCATAATTATCAAGATAGTTAAAAGTTTTGATTGATATGTTGGTGTGGTTACAATTAGGGCTGAGCACGGGACAGGGGGGGTGGGATGCCCATTTTTTGGTCTCGCCCCACGAGTGTGCAGGTTCTCTCCCTAAAATCCCCCTACATCCGTGCGGGGCGGTTAGGGATGGGGCGGGGATTTGCAGATACAGAGGTTAGATCCATGGAGGCATTGAAATCTTCTGCTTTCTTTTCTTACTCCCACCATCTCCTATTAGAAAGCTTTTTTGCCTCAATCCCTACACAGCCCAGTAAATGAGTTACTTGTAGAGACCAAATTCTTGACATAAATTACTTCTTTATGTAAAAACATAACACAAATCAATCAGTAGCTTGTTCCCATCGGGGTGCGGGTATGGCGGGGCAGGGTGGGTCTTGTTCCCATCGGTAGCTCGAAGTTTAATTTGCAAAGCAGCACCCGATCTCACCCAATCAACCAAAACTAAAACAAAAAACAAATCAACCAATTCAACACCAAATCTCACAAGTCGAAACAAATAAGATTTATAAATTATAGAACCAAACAGATCTGGCACGAAGAGGGAGAGAATGAGAGCACAAAACAGACCTGAAATGGCAGAATGTCAAGAAAAGAAAGAGATGAGTCCAAATTCCAAAAGATAAAGGTTGAACTTTGAAAAGGCTTAGTGGAACTGTGGAAGTGGAAGAGCGACGCTGGCTTAGAGAATTACGATTCCATTGATAAGAGTATCTTGTTCCTTCAGGTTAGACTTTTGAGAATGAAGTGAAGAAGGCTCTAGAAAGTAGGAAGTAGAAAATAAGATGGGAAAAAAATAGTGTGGCACTGGCTTTAGTTAGGGTTAGGTTAGGGTTTTTTTATTTTCTTTTTCTTTTCCTTGCGGGGCGAGGGGAGCGGGTCAGGGCGGTGGGCGGATTTTTGCCCACCCCTAGATACAATGCAATAAACTGGACCACGTGAGTTATTATTCTATAAACTATTGTCAATTGAATTACTCAAATGTGAAGTAGATGTCACTTTGATGCATTTAGGAGTGAGATATTTCAAGGTCAAAATCTTAAGTGTGTTGAATGATCATATCTAGCATTGTGGAAACGCTACTCTTCGATATAGAATCCATAATCACTTTTATTTTAATCAAAGAGATATCCATTGAGAGATGAAATAAAGAGAAAAAAAAAAACATAAAAATTAAGGTAATTCGACCTACAACCTACGTGTCTTTCAACGCGTTCATATGAGGACGCCCTCAAATGGTGCTTGGTTACGAGGGACATTGTGAGCAGCGTGGTAGACGGGCTGCTTAGCCCCATTTAATTTGTGAGAAGCTTTTCGCACGTTTTAACATCAAATCATCCAGACCACTATCACCACAAAGAACAACAACCAGAACCATATAACGTTGATGCATATCCCCAACTTTGTTCGTGGCAGACCCCACCACACCACTCCACTCTACTCTATGATCCAATCTATATGATTAGTTCACTCAGATACATTCCCATATCCTCTTTTCTTGGCTTTTCTTTTCTTAGTTTTTCTTCACTGTATTCATTGCCTCCATCACTGTCTCTCTTTTTGTTTTTTAATATCTTTTATTGTGGCCTTTTCTGTGTCCTTTACAAATAGATTGTCCCCACGCGCCGCTATTGTGGCTAGTATAGTTTATCAGTACTGGGGATTGATATCCACTCCTTGCCTCTTAACAGATTCTTTTTTCCTATCTCTTTTCCATCAAATGATTTCACAGGGGGAAAAACCTGCCTCAATCATCACACAAGCTGAAATCTTTTTCTTGCCGACTCATACATACAACTCAATGTAGGAAGCTTCAATTGCAGCTCTCTTGAAGTTGAATAGGAAGAAGAACAGGGGAAGGGATCGATGGTGATACTTTTGTACTTCGAGGTAGCTTAGACAAAAACAATCCTCCATGGGAGCTAGCTAGGTCTCATAATCCAAATATGGGTAGGTGAAAATACATAACATTTTAAAAACACATTAAAATTCAATTAATATTTTAACGTATGTTGTACATATATAGATATGCACCTTGAATTAAGGTTGGCAATTTTTCACACGACTCACGAACTCGACACGAAATAAATTAGCATATTAGAGTCGAGGAGTTTAACCCGTTTAATTAAACGGGTTAAGTTAGAATTGATTTATATAGTCTTATATCTATGTCTCGACATGACCCGAACATGACACGCAACAATAGGACTGACAATTTTTTACACGACTCGCAAATCTAAAAAGAACCCAACACGAAATTAACGGTTTAGAGTTGGAGCTAAGGTCTGATTTGTTTAATTATATCCATGATTAGACACGGGAATGTTAAAAGGGCAATAAGGGTATCATATTTTTATTGGAAATGATTAGTCTGCTCTAAATTTGTATGACTAGATCATGAAAGAAGATGCATAGACGCACGCTGGAAAAGGCGTGGCTTATATATATAGAGGAAAAAATGGAGAAGGAAGTGGGCGGGGAAGTGTTATTGGTTGTTGTTATTTGTGATAATTAGAAGCATGAAGTTGGAGGGTGAAAAAGAAAGAAAGTAAGAGAGTTGATAAGCACCATGACGAAGCCTGTTTGGCTAAATATTAATATACTGCAGTCGTCGATCTCCGACGGCGACGGGGGTTCGATCTTCTTCCAGAACAAAAGTCGAGTTTCCACAAAAGCCAAGAGGGGACCAAAAAATAGTCCTTATCTAATTAAAAGCTTAATTATTAGTTTAATTAACTGTACCCTATGATTAGCTTAGGCAATCTTCTTGCTTTGAATCTGATGATGACCTCTTCTCTGGTGATCTTCATCCCCTCGATTACGTCAAGATTATATTTACAAAACAATCTCTCTCTCTCTCTCTCTCTCTTAGTCATGTTAATTAGGAAAGATATATCCTTAATTCCCACTATCTACAGTAGTTGAAAATGGTTGCAGAGCAGAGATATATATTAGGATTCATAGGAATCAGGATTGATCTTACTGAAGTGCAAGAAGATGAACGTTAACAAGACTTGTGGGACATGTATACATAGTAGAAACACAATATTAAATAGATTTCATGAGCATGCTTAAGTAAGACATTTGGGTGTGGCGATTGGGGCTAATCGTCCCCATAATCATAAGAAATAGTACTACAAATGCATAATTGGAACAAATGGACAAATGGGTTGAACCATTTTAACCATATATACTCATCTCTTTTATTGTTTTGGAAGGAAATTAAGGGGCATCATTTTCTATTATAATGTTGCTAGCTTTATCATTAAGCATTACATCGTTTTACCTTTATGAAAAAAGCCTTTATGCTTGGAATTAATTAATAGTGGGAAGGCACCATTATGTGCCATCAAACTATTGCCTTTTGGAGATTCACACATTACAAGAATAATATATGCTCATAGACATACATGTGTTCTGTTTGACTGATCAATGGAATTCTTGGTCATTCTGAAAAACAAAGAAAGAATTTCAATTGACTGAAAAAAAAAAATGGAGATGATTTTTGGATGCAATATATACATGTTAAAGTACCGGTTAAAATTTCATTATCTTATCGGTTTAAGCTTTTAGGAGAAATTTTAATTTAACATCGTATCAGAGCATTTGTAAGAATCCAGAAAAAAAAAAAAATAAAATAAAATAAAGACACCCCAAAATAATTAGTCAATTAAAGCTCCCTTAAAATCACTTATAAAGTTTAATTTTACCTAATAAATAAGCAATATGGAATCTATCACCCATGAGTGTGTGTTACAGACTCATCTTCCTAAATGGGCGGGGCGTTACAAACTCACTTTCTTAAATTCTTGACAATCTTCTTCAGGTCCATCTCATATAGTGCTGACAATACCATATAGCATTATAATCTAGCTTTAATATCATGTTAAATCACAATTTATCTCAAAATTTTAAATTAATAAAAAAATAAATAAATTATTTAATCAATACTTTAATGACTGCATGTGTACAAAAGTGACAAAGTATAGTAAATTGACTTGATTTCTTGAAGTTGATTATACATCCATGGTCTATTTATTGTTTAAATAGCTAGCACACTGTTTACAGGATCTCAAATCATGGCCAACAACAAAAATAATACATGATTTTTTTTTTCTAAAAAATTCGTGTGTCCTTTGAATGTTTCTTTTACCATTTTAGTGGAATCCAATAATTCAAAGATAATGGATGGAACACTAAAACGTATCATTGTCTCTAAGAAACGTGTGCAATTTAATCTGGACGGTTGAGAAAGTTGACTTGAGAGTTGAGACCATGTCAAGGTCTCCAAGAAAAACTAATTAAAATGACAAGACATACAGAAAGCTAGCTTTAATGATGTTTTTGCAGCCCATAATAATATCCTACGAGGCAAAGCCAGTTCCCAAAATTCCTACAAAAATCTTACAATTATATGCTCTTTAAAGTTACTTTGAGGACCCTCCACCTAAAGCAAAGGCTCTTCAAAAGGGGTTTGATGATTTGATCATACATGGTCCTTTTTAATAATAAGAACAATGATGGTCCTTTTTCTTTTTTTTTTTTCTTTTTTTTTTTATAATAATAATTAAGAACTAGAGGATATCATGATTTGATCATTCATTGTCTTTTTAGGTCACAATAGTAAACATAATTTCAATCGTTATTGTTATCATAGTGACAATGGATTTTAATTGGTTTGGCTAAACGATGAAGGTGATTATGTTATGAGTGTTGTCAAGAGTAATATAATTTTATTATAAATTCTTTGCAAGTTAATATTAACAATATTAGTTACTAAAATGTGGGCATCCACATGGCACTTATTATATTTATAAACATACATAATAGACCACATCGTATTTATTATGATAATCACTAAAATATAAATTATCACGTGATGTTTATTTTCATGAATTGTATATTGCAACGTAAATTTATAAAGATGTGATTATAATAAAAACGATAATAACCCACATATTTTCCTCGTATTATTTGGCTTGTAGCCCCTAGTTTTATTGGTCGATCTTTAGCTTGAACCGAGCCAAGGTTCTTCTTAATTATAAACTATGGTTTGTGTGGCGAAATTGTTGATCCCAAGAACACTAATTATCTAGGCTTAATTCCTATCTTAATTTTTAGTGCTAAATACAATTTTGCCCCATACGGTTTAAAAACTTTATTTTTTGTCACTTATGTTTTATTTCGTATTACAGATGATACTTTGTTTATGGTTAAAGACGAAGAAGGTACTTCCGTCTAAAAATTGGCAAAAATTCACATCAGTACCATTAAGAAACTGACATGTGTCCTATGCTAATTTAAAAATAAAATTAAATAGTAAAACAATTAAAAAACTACAAAAATTAAATATATTAAAAAAAAATTAAAAAAAGAAAAAAGAAAAAAAGGAGTGGCTCGAGCCACCCTCATGGCCGGTCACCCCCAAACAGTAAAATAGGGTGACCGAAATCACCCCCAAGGAACAAACCTTAAACGATATATATGTATATATATATATATATATATATATATATATATATATAATTTTCGTGGCCTTGTGGGGATGGCTTCCCAAAGGCCCACTTTTTCTTTTTTCTTTTTTCTTTTTTCTTTTTTCTTTTTTCCGAAAGTCTTTTTAATTTTTAATTTTGAATTTGGCAAGGGACACACGTGTCCATTTTTTTAAGGCTAGTGATGTAGACTTTCGTCAATTTTCAAACGAAAGTACTATATTCATCTTTGGCCATAAACAATGTACCATCATGATACGAAATGAAGCATAGGAGGGCAAAAAATAAAATTTTTAAACCACAATGTGTCAAAGGTATTTTAACCATAATTTTTTTTTTTTAATTTTTCTTCTTTACAGGCTATGTAATCTCTTGAAAGTGATCTATGCTCTTCATTGTCAACAAAAGAGGGTTATTGCTCGAGTTTCTTTCAATTCAATTAAGGATTCGTTTGACATTGCGATTTTGTAAATAAAAAATAAGATGTTAAATCAAATAACAGAAAATAAATTTTTTAGAATTGCGTTTTTTTAAAAATGGCGATTTGAAAATGCAAAAGAAAATATGTGTTTTTCAAATTGTATGTAAGGGGATACTTTTTTAAAAACGCACAATTTTAAAAGCTAAATTATGATTATAAAGACTAAACTGCAATTTTGTCAAACGCTAACTACATTTTTAAATTTGACGTTTTCAAATCGTACATTTTTAAATCGCATTTATAATAAATTACTGGTGAAACGCGCCACACACTTAAATGGCTACAAGCACAAGTAATATTCAATCCACTTTTAAATTCATCTTAATTAAAAAAGGACAACAAATTTAAAAATAAGTTAAATTCCACATTCTCAATGTTGTAGAATATATGTAGAGTATGAAACAAGGAATTTTTTGCTGTCAAAACTGGTTCCCCTAAACCCCCTCTTTTTAACCGTAGGTCAAACCCCTAACCCCCTTTCCTACCAAAGTTACTGCAGTCTGACATGGCATTATGCCATGCTATTCAAACTTAAAATGTTGACCGGATTAAGCATAGTTGCTCCACAAGGCACAAAGGCCCTGCTTGATGAACCCCTCTCCTTTTTTCTCCCCACCCTTTTTTTTTTTTTTTTAACTTCTTCCGAAAAAGAAAAAAATTAATATCTAAACATTGTAACTTTTTTTCACTTATTATATCATATCAATTATTTTTTATTATTATAAAAAAAAAAAAAAAAAAAAAAAAAAACCTTACAACAAAACAATTTTTTTTTTCACTTTTTCATAAAAAAAAATTCAATTTTTTTTTTTTTTTATATTACATTAATAATATTTTATTCATATTAAATATAATTTACAATATATATATATATATATGTAAAATAACCGTATACGCATACCCTAAAATCGTTATCTGCATCTGCATATTTAGATATTGCTTTTGCTAATCGCATCTGCATCTGCAGATAGCGAATGTGGACAATTAATATATGTCTGTATGTACACACTTAACTACCACACCAGCAGATTAAAATAAAAGTAAAATGAGAATGTAATACTTAGGCCTCATTTGATTTGTGGAATGACTATTCCCATAAAATAGTTATTCTTTTGTTTGGTAGGAGTTTATTCATTGGAATAGTTATTCTCATTGAAATAATTATTTCCTTGCATTTCTCTAAAAAATGAAAGAAATAGCTATTCCAATGGGAATAAACTACAATTTTTAAAAACAAATAAATAAATAAATAAAAATAAAAAATAAAAATAAAAAAAAATAAAAAAAGAAGAAGAAGAAGAAAAGAAACAACCCCCTACACAGTGGCTAACCGACCATTTTGGGTGATTGGCCACCCACTATTTTTCAATTTTTTATTTGGGATAATTGCACCGGAGGTCCCTGTGGTATACCATAATTATTTTTCACTCCCTATGGTTTAAAAAGTTCACTGGAGGTCCTCGTGATATGCAATAATTACAAATCGATCCCTGGCGTCAAATTCTGTTAAAATTTTTAACAGATTCCGTCAAATGCCACGTCAGCGCCACGTGTCGCCAATAAGATGGCGACACGTGTCTATCGTAATAAAAAATATAAATTTATTAAAAAATAAATAAAAATACTTATTTTTTTATAAAAAAAATTCAAAACAAAAAAAACAAAAAAAAAAAAAAGCTGAAGGGGTGGCCCAGCCACCCCTTTGGGGGTGGCCTGGCCGCCCCCAGCCACTGGGGGTGGCCGCGCGCCACCCCCAGTGGCTGCAGGGGGTGGCGCGCGGCCACCCCCAGTGGCCGGGGGTGGCCGCGCGCCACCCCAGGTGGCCTCTGGGGGTGGTGCGCGGCCACCCCCAGTGGCCGGGGGTGGCCATCGGGCCACCCTTAGAAGATCTAGGGGTGGCCGCGCGCCACCGCCGGCGGCCTCTGGGGGTGGCGCGCGGCCACCCCCATGGGCTGTTGGTGGCCTGGCCACCCCTTTTGGGGGTGGCCAGGCCACCCCTTTCCCATTTTTTTTTTTTTTTTTTTTTTTTTTTTTTTTTTTTTTTATTTTTTAATAAATTTATATTATTTTATTAAAATTAGACATGTCAGCGCCACGTGTCACCAATAAGATGACGACACGTGGCGCTGACGTGGCATTTGACGGAATCTGTTAAAAATTTTAACAGAATTTGACGCCAGGGATCGATTTGTAATTATTGCATATCACGAGGACCTCCAGTGAACTTTTTAAACCATAGGGAGTGAAAAATAATTATGGTATACCACAGGGACCTCCGGTGCAATTATCCCTTTTTATTTTTTTATAATATAATCATTTGGGGTGGGGTTTTTTTAATAATTTTGATTGGATTCCAATTAAAACGTATGTGTTATTACCAAATTAAATATTAAGAATAATCATTTTATTCCATTTTCTTTTATTATTGGAAATAACTATTTATTTTGTCAATGAAATACTCATTCTGCAAACCAAACGAAACTTTAAATTTTTTCTATTAGATAAGCATCTTATTAATATCTTTATTCACCGATTCCCAAAAAAAAAAAAAAAAAAAACTGGACTCCTTTTGCGTGACCATTCCAGTGTGTTTTTCTCATAAGCCTTTCCCCTTTGAGAAATTTATTTATAAAATTTAAATCGTCAATTATAGTTTGGCAAACCACTCCAAGTCTCCATTTATTTCTTTTCACTTCTCTAAAAAAAAAATATTATAACTTTTTTACACTTTTTATATCACATTAATAATTTTTTTATTACTATTTAAATAAAAAAAATTCATTACAAAACAATTTTTTTTTTATTTTTTTTATAAAACATTTTCAAATTTTGTATCATATCAATCTCTTCTTACTACTATTCAAACAGCCCGTCTTACTCAAAAGGTCAAAAATGTGAAATCCGATTTGAATAGGTTCCATAAAATTTTATAAAGTTGAAGAATAAAACAAAAAAAAAAAAAAGGCCCGATTAAAGCATGACTCAAAGGCCCAATTACAAAGCCGCAGAGGCCATAGTTGGAGTTTGGGTCATTCCTTCACATTTCTTTCCCCAGCAAGGATAGATCAATGAAAACAAATAAGCCCAATAACAAAACATGGGTTTGGATTCTCTTCATAACGAAGTACATACTTGTGTACTGAATGTATCCAATTATCAAAAAGAAGATCCAAACCCATAAAATATATCTACGTGGCGTTCTTTTTTTTTTCTTTTTTCTTTTTTTATTAACCAACTTTTAGTTATATAGATTTAAAAAATAAAAATTTTAAAAAGGCCATGTTAGATGAGGTGCGAGAAAAGTATATGAAAGAGGTGGAAGAATCATTTCTCTATTACCACACATCACACATATTTATGAACATCATTTGTCCTTAATTTCCCTTTCCATATTTGGGGATGTTGTGACTAACCAATATCTCATTAACACTTGACTAAGATGACAATGATCCACTTAAGTAACTCGCTTGACTACTCACTAAACAACATGATAAGGACTTGAAATGGAAATGAGTTGTTTTATTATTGAAATTTAATATTATTGCATTTAGCGGTATAAATGATACTACGTCAAGTGAAATGGAGTTGCTTGTGTTTTGGGGGAAACTAAATCTACCGGAAGAAGAGAAGGATAATATCAAGATTCATGAGATATATATATATATTGAGAGAGAGAGAGAGAGAGAGAGAGAGAGAGAGAGATGTATAGTGGGAGGGAAGCATCACAACGGATAAACATGCTAACAAGGAGGCTTTTCAAATAAGAAATGCTACATGTACTTAAACTTTTACAAATGGAGTCTTACTAACAGATATGAAGCTTATTCATTGGAGATTATCAAAACAATTAACAAAAAAAAAAAAAAAAATGCTACAAGTACCAATGAATAAGCTTCACATCATCTTAGTAAGGCTCTTTTTATAAAAATTTAAATACATGTAACATTTCTCTTTCAAATAACCATGATGAAGATCTGTAAGCTTCATGGGGAGCAATCTTCAAAGATCGATCAATGAAAACTTTATATGTGATTGAGTTTACTTTTGGAAGGGGCAAAATAAGGGTATATAATAGAAGAAAAACCATGGCTTTTTGGCAGAAATATAGTAGTTTCTGCCAGAGTTTGATGGAGTTACGCATTCAACCAACAATGTAACGCCCTGCCAAAATAAATTAACATAAGTGTTGGGAATAATGTCATTAAGACCTGCCTATCAAAAAAATTATGGGCTTTCGGGTCAGTATTGGGCCAACGAGGAGACAACAGGACTCCTGGGAAGACATATCGAGATAGGCATTAAGCAGCCAAGACAACAGTACTCCCAAAAAGTCCTATCCCGGGAGTCATACACCAAGTAACTATTCTCAAAAATACACAATAGTAGGTAAATCTATACTTGATCCTAATAATGTAGACAACCTGAAACCAAGGGTCAACTCAGCGAGCCAAGGCTCAGGACAAACTTCTCCCGGGAAATCAGGTATCAGTTATCTCAGGAAATTCGAATTGGGACTCTACTTCAAGTTGAATTGAAGTACGAGTCATAATCCGATCAGCAGTCCTATCCCCGGTAGAATCGGGATAGGAGTACTCCTAGTCCAAATCTAATTTGATCAATAGTCCTATTCCCAGTTGAATTAGGATAGAACTCCTAGTCCAGTCTGATCCCGAATTTTCCAGGATCAGATCATATGTCTAATAAAGAATCAAAGTCCAAGCTGACATTACTCTTAGATTAAGAAAGAGTAGAAAACCTAATTCAGGTTGACATCTACCTCTTTGCCTATAAATAGGCTCATACCCCAGGTATAAACGACAGACTGAACTTTTGTGCATTAAGTATAATTTTTTTCACATAAGCTAATTTAGATATCAGAGCGAGACCCCCCGAAGAGTCTCTTAATTTTAATTGTTTTGCAATGATATTGGGAATCTTTGAAAGCGTGTAGAACGTTTAGTTCACACCATACTGGAAACTTTACCAACAATAATAAACATCTTATTATATTTATAGGATGGGAGAAACCTCATTTGAAACGTAAAAATGAAGCTTTTTTTTTTTTGTAGGATTTCCTGCGATGTCGAGATGAGTACGAAAGTGTAAGGACAATCATTGGGATTTAATCGCTAACTTCGATGATAGCTAGGGCTGAGCATGGGCCGGGGGGGGGGGGGGGTTGCCCTGTACCCCGCTAAAACCCCCTGTATCCGTGCGGGGTGGTTGGGGATGGGGTGGGAATTCGCGGGTATGCGGGGATCCGTGGGTATAGAGGTTACTGCATAAATTCTGTAGAAATTTCCAATACTAATCTCTCTTTCAAAGACAAAATATACATGGCATTATAGCAATATTTAATATAGGCTATAGCATACAGTAACACTGCAACACATTACACACGGAAGCAACAAACAAGAGCAAAGTTGAAGAAATTTAATGATGAAACTAACAATATAGCATACTGCCATACTGTTACTGTTAGTGTATTCTGCAAAAATTTATTGATGAAACTAAGTAACTAACAATAAGTAACTAACAACTTCTATAGCCATACTATTTTCATCTGCACAAATAACGAAGAGAGTAGAAAATGACATCAAAATGGCAAGCCAGTCAACATAAAATATCCAAATTACCAACTACAAACGAATGTTTCAGAAATAAACTCATATTTCATAAACCAAAGACAAACATAGGATTAATTCGGAATGCAATCTCAAAGAATATATGAAATTCATGGTTACATTCACATATTCTATCACACAACACAAAGCCAAATGCCCACAATAAACTAAAATACCCAACATGAATTTAAAAGCTAAAATAACAAAGCTAACAGTGTACACTAACAAAACTAATAGTCTTAACTAACAATCTTAACAGTTAGCAATATTAGTGTTAACATAGCAATATTAGTGTACACAAACAAGAGCAACATTCAATATAGAAATTTAACATATCTAAACATTAATCTCATTTAAATAGTAACATATCTAAACATTAATCGCATCTAAACAAGAGCAACATTCAATATAAAAAGCACAAACGAGTAAATTGTTAAACATTAATCTCATTTAACAGTTTGATACAAAACGTGAAACAATCCACAAAATCTAGCAACCCAATGAGTCAATGACCCATGTCACCCATCTAGCCTTGTCAGTTGCAACATCAATCTTCAATCTTCACTTCACTAATCATCATCAAGCAAAATATTGATGTTCTTCAAAGTTATTTCTACAAAGAATGAAAATAATAATAATAATTATTATTACATTCTCAATTGAAACCAATAATTATAATATTTAAATAGCAAAATAAATTAATAAGTGAATAATAGAAAGTTAAAAGCTTACCTGACTCAAGCCTATAATTTTCAGGATCATCAACCATCTTTGTGTCATAACAATTGATGGGTTTTGATCTTAACTAGTTTTGTGCACACACCAATGATTCAACCGTTGTTGGGGCCAATGAACTTCGAAAAGGATCCAACACACGCCCTCCAGTGCTAAATGCCGACTCTTAAGCAACTGTAGTAATGGGAATGGCTAACACAATACGTGCTATTTGGGCAAGTATAGGAATTTGGTTGAGTTCACCTTCCACCAATTTAAAATATCGAAGTTCACATTCGGTTTTTCAACCTCCTCCATCAAATACCAATCTAACTCCGATTTGCTTAGAATATCACTTTTAGAAGTTAGGTACTTATAAAACCTATTCATCAAGTGATATGAACGATTCTCAGTTTCTTCTACCATTGAGGAACCTTGAGGAAATGTACCACTGTGTTCATCTTGAGATGAACTCTCTCAAATGTTGAAGTGATCATATAATTTCTGAAGGTGGTTCTTCAATTTTATCATCATATTAGTGCATTGCTCAACACTAAGAACATCATTGAACCAATATTCCAATGACCCCAACTTGGTTCGTAGATCAAGTATAACAGCAACAAACAACAACACGTTAACCTTATCAAGATCCCTCCAATACTTATTATACTTCGACATCATTTCCCTCCATAAAACTCAATATATAATTATCACTGTCACAATATTCTTGTAAATGCAGTTGAATGGCAGAAACTTTTTGAATATACATATTACATGTCATATACAAAGACCCCGAAAGTCACATCGTGGCTTCATAAAAAAGTCTAAGAAACTTAAAAAAAAATCTTAATACGAGCCTAATCTTCATAATTAGGAGGTTCCAAACCTTTTTTACCATCCCACAACGCAGAAACATAATATCCATCGAACTCTTCCATAAGTTCAAAAGCACTTTGATATTTTTCTGCACCTTCCAACATCTTAAATGTAGAGTTCCATCTAGTTGGAACATCCAAACACAACAACCCCTTTAAATTAATTTTTTCTCTTTCCATGCAAGTCTTAAAACTCTCAAATCTTGCAGGAGAAGACTTTACATATTTAACTACACTTCTAACCTTCATAATGGATTCATCAACCTCTTTCAACCTCTTAGACACAATAAGATTTAAGATGTGTGCACAACACCTCACATGCATATACTGATTCTCTAATGTGGCGCTAGACTTATGAGCACTTCTCTTCCTCAAGTACTCTAAAGGGGTATCATTGGAAGAAGCATTATCAACTGTGATAGTGAAAATGCTACCAATGCCCCACTCATGTATACACGACTCAATCTTTCCCCTAATGATCTTACTTTTGTGATTAGAAATTAAACAAAAGTTTAAAATTCTTTTGTGTAAGTTACATTCACTATCAATAAAATGAGCAGTGATACACGTGTAATTATGGTTTTGTATTGAAGTCCAACAATCAATGGTAAGACAAACCCTAACACCGGATGTCAAGAACATTCCCCTTAACTTTCCTTTCTCGGACATAAAGAGCCTAACACAATCTCTCATCATAGTAAAAAGGGAAGTAATTGAAAACATAGGTTCAACTGTTTTCATGAAGTCCTGAAACCCTTCACATTCCACAAACTGAAATGGCAACTCATCCACTATGATCATCTTAGAAATTGCTGCCCTTATTTTTGAAGCATTAAATATAGCAATCACAAAGTTACCACTAGATCCTTCACCCATTGCTGCTTGTCTTTCCCTCTTTTCCTCAAAGCTCAACTTCGATTGTGTCTTATCAAACCTACTATGATATTTTCTACAGCTTTTCCTGATATGTTGTAGCATAGATGAAATACCATGACTTCTAGGGTGACAATTAAACTCTCTCTTACAATAATTGCACTGTGATTTATGATCATTGGGGTCACTCGCCTCTAACTTGGTAAAATGTTTCCAAACCGTTGATGTTTGCTCAATTTTGTTAGGTTTTGGTGGGAGAACTAAATTAGGATTTTGAGGGCCAATAGTTGAAAAACTAGAACCAATATTAATATCCAAAAAACTAAGCCTAAATGAAGCAGACTAGAACTAATAGTATCATAAGTTGAATCATCCATGACTTGAGCCTACAATTTAAGTGGAAAAAAAACAACGTAATCAACAAAAGCAAAAATCCATAACAAATCTCTCAAAATAGCAAACAGAAGCTACACAACTATTACTTGCTAAACAATGCCAAAGCAATTAACCAAAGTACCAAATACAAATCAGCAAAACCAAATGACTCTAAATACAACATAATGGCAAATGTATAAAATAGCATACAGGAGCCACACATAACACAACTATTAGTCTATTACTTGCTAAACAACACCAAAGCAACTAACCAAAGTACCAAACACAAAACAGCAAAACCCTATTCAAGGTTGAACACTACTACGTTATTTACCTAATAAAACAATAACTTGTTACCAAAGAATAATGATCTTCTAAATATTTAACCACAGCCCCATTATTTACTAAGTTAATTAGCAAATTCCCCAACAAATAAGTAAACCAACCAATTTTTTTTCTTTTTAAAATTTACTTTATTATCATTAGCCAAAATCCACTTGCATCGACAGGGAATTTTATTTCAAATCTAGAAGGAAAAAAAAGGAAAAAAAAGAAAGTGAAAACTAACCTACATGTTATGTTTGGTTACTTACAAAATGTATAAGAAAATCAGTATCCTAGCTCAATGCAACTTTTAGTTCAGTTGACTAAAGCTGCTTATTCTTAAAAAAAAAGAAAAAAAAAAAGAAAAAAAAGAAAAAAAGAAAGAAAGCAAACATGAAAACCCAATTTCACTTTCCCTGTTCCTTTCTTGGGAACTAAACAAACCTAAACCAAGACAAAAATGAAGTGTACCACGAGGATTACAACGGTGACGAAGATGAGGATCGGCAGCTTGACATGACGGCACTTCTAGGGGACCAGGGGGGCTGCGGGACCAGGACGTATGGACTATGGATGGATGGACCGTATGGTGAGGCCATGCGGGTGCGGCGCTGTGCGGAGACTGGAGAGGAGTAGACGACTTAGTTTTAAGTTTGCTAGCGTTAGGTTAGCACGCAAAGAGCCAGAGAGTTTTAACTTTTTCTTTTTAATTATGCGGTGGGGGTGCAGGGCGGAGCGGGGACCAGAGAATTTTCAAAAGGCCCTCCCGCAGCCCGCACCACACAGTGCGGGGGGCCCAAATAAAGTCCCGTGGCTTGTACCAAGAGTGCGGTTTTGTTGTTAGATGGGGCGGGGCGGGCAATTCCTTCGAGTCGAGGAGGGTATCTGTGGGTATTGCTCACTCCTAAAGACAGTCCAGGTAATGGAGCTATCTGGAAGTCATATTCTTTAGTAGCATCACGATAGTCTTGCTAACGATCTTGGTGACAGAGCTCTCAAGTAAGCTTTGGAAGTCTAGAATCACAAAACACGTCAGAGAGGTCGATGACGGACTGACAACCTTGCTGAAAGTTTACAAAAACTTCAAATTTAAAGCCTAGCTAACTTTTAACACCAAAATATTTAAGTGTTAAAAGGTTTACAACACCAATTTTGATCGCCGAATTGAGCCAATTTCTCTTCTTTCTTTCTTTTTTTTTGAAAAGAAATTTCATTATATTCATTTAAATCAATCGTAAAACTCTTGTTATATACCAATCAAATGACATTCATTCGGTAAATTAAACATATAGGCTTTCAAAATTTTGTAATATATATAATCATACTAATGAATCTGTAACACTTTCTGAATTTTGACTAGCATAAACTCTAATCATAAAGTTATTGTATTTAACTTGAACTTGGATAATTATAAATTACGTCAAAACAAACCAAACATAAATTATAAACTAAGTTTCATTCTTTATTCGTACTCCATTAAACTTTGCCACTTGCCCTGGTGAAGTGAATTAAGGAAAGGGGCCACATTTCGTTAAAAAAACACACAAGATCCAATTGCAGTGGGATCTCGAGTATATATTTTAAAAAAATAAAAAAAGAAAAAAAGAAAAGAAAAAGAAAAGAGAAGAGAGAAAGATGGGGTGTACCTTTAGCATATCCAGTACGACACGTCCAGTCTGGATGATTGATTGCTTACTAAAAAGAAACAATATGAAAATATAACCTCAATTAGTACCAGGATTATATAGCCAATTATCATATATGACTCAGCCCCATACACGAAATCATTTTTTTTTTCTTTTGACAAATGTTGCCTCTCTTATGTCACATCATCAAAATTCCAACAACTTCCGCGTGGTTCCACTCTACGCGACAGCCCCACCATTCCGCCTAAATTCTGTCCTGTAATAACTACTTCTTCTTCTTTTTTGTTATTATTTTGTTTCCATTAAATCAGTTTTATAATCTTTTATTTTCGTGGAATGAGTCTCATTAGTTCTTCATATTATTGGGTTAGAGGTCATGAGAAGTAGTATGTGACTATTTGTCGATGATTGATTATCTTGAAGTGGTAATTTGTAACAATTTTTCCTTTTTCAGCGGAGGAAATGTTTTTACTTTTTAATTATTCCAACAATACGGAAAGAAAGATCAATGAAAATTATTTTTAGTTTGATCGTAAAAAGTCTCTTTAATTTTTAGAAAACGATTTACGGTTCGGATTTAAATTCTTGATTCTTGTAGACACGTTTGTAGTAATCCACCACCATTGGATATTGGAATTTGTTGATAGGTCGAATTTACTGCTGAAGATCCCTAAATTTTGGCATTCACTCGTCAATTCCGGCGCTGGCAACCACCATCAAATTCAGGCAAAACAGGCCAAAACCTAACCAATGCCAGAATCCGACGACGTCCGGTATTGTCGTCGAATTCCGGCGAAAGTCGCGGGACTCCGGCCAAGCTATATTCCAACGAATCTAGCCTGAATCTGGTTGTTTTGTGCCAGATTCCAGCCAGAATACTGTCGACCATTGACAGAATCTCATCACCAATTATTTTTTGTCGTTCGTGATTTTTTCGTACGAGCCAAATTTTGAAAAATATTTTCAAGAAAATATTTTTAAAAAAATATATATATATTTATATTCGTTGAAAACATTTTACAATGAAAAATATTAGATGTCGAAACAAACCGATCATTTTATATATTTATTTTTTTTGAGTAATAAATCAACTGGAAAGTAATTTTTTTTTTAAAAAAAAAAAAAAAAAAAAGAAAGAAAAAAAAAGAACTAAATTAAAAAGTTTCTCTATTTTAGGGAGTTGTTCGAGTATCTCTTGGCGTTTGCTGCAGGGTAGATCTGACTGTCCCCTGGAAAACATATATATTTATATTTACAGTTGTCTCCTGCCCACGTGCGGGCCTACCCGGTCAATAAAAAAAGTCTCCGAATTTTCTACCCTCGGTGTATCGGCAACCACGGGTGGCTGTTTGCTACATACAGTACTATTGTAATTAACAAGTACAGAAACTTTAAGCCAATGAAACAGAGCCACGTACTAAACCAAAACAAATTTAAATTGAATAATTTATTTGATAATAACTCAAAGTGCACTAAGCTTTTGTGTTTTTCTTTTTCGAACCGTTGGCAACGGTATTTGACGTTGTAGTTTCTGCTTAGTTTTCAGTTATAGACTTGTATCGGGCAAAACAATAGAAAATATTTTCTGATATTTTTTTCAGGGTCTTAATTAAACAATGGAAAATCAATAATCTTTTTTTCCTCAAAAACTACTTTACGAGATATTATGCACTATTTGTTTGAGCATAAAATATTTTTTTATGTTTTTTGGTATTTAGTGCAACCGAAAATGACGATCAATAAGAACTATTTTCAGTTTGATCGTAAAAGCTTATTTAATTTTTGGAAAACGATTTACGGTTTTAAAAATGTAAATTGTTTTTTTAGATTTAAACTCTTTATTTTTGCACGCACATTTGTGAGAATTCGTCACTGTTGGACATTGGAGTTTGTTGGTAGTCTGAATATACCGCTGAAGGTCCCCAAATTTTTATATCTGATTGTCGGAATTCGGCGATACTGGCTGGATTCCGGCCACCATTGTTAGAATCCGGCAATCCAGATTGTGACATCCCACATTGCCTGGGAATGAGAATGTGCTTATATGTATAAACACATTATTCTTGACATAACGTGTTTTAAAGCCGTGATGGCCATGAATCTATCAAAACTCCGCAATTAAGCGTGCTTTTGCGAGAGTAGTATCAGGATGGGTGACCTCCAAGGAAGTCTGGTTTGGGAGAGACAAAAACGGACAATATTGTGTCGTTGAGGGTGGGTCGTTACAAATAATATCAGAGTCATTGCCCAGCCTAAGATGGGGAGAGCGTGCACAAGCCCATTAGGGTTGCTAGCGAGCACCTGCTGGGACACTAAGAATGGGGTGATCTCCCCACATCGCCTGTGAATGAGAATGTGCTTATATGTATAAACACATCATTCTTGACACAACACGTTTTAAAGCCGTAATAGTCATAAATCTATCAAAATTCCTCAGTTAAGCGTGCTTCTGCGAAAGTAGTACTGGATAAGTGACCTCTTGGGAAGTCTGGTTTGGGAGAGACAAAAGTGGACAATATTATGTCGTTGAAGGTGGGTTGTTACAAATGGTATCAGAGTCATTGCCCAGTCTGAGATGAGGGAGAGCGTGCACAAGCCCATTAGGGTCACCAGTGGGGATGCTGGGTCCCAAGAGGGGGTGATTGTGACTTCCCACATTGCTTGGAAATGAGGATGTGCTTATATGTATAAACGCACCATTCTTGACACAACGCGTTTTAAAGCCGTGATGGCTATGAGCTTATCAGAACTCCGCAGTTAAACGTCTTTCTGCGAAAGTAGTACCAGGATGGATGATCTCCTCAGAAGTCTGGTTCGAGGGAGACAAAAGTGGATAATATTGTGTCGTTGAGGGTGGGTCGTTACACAAATTTTGGCAAAACAGGCCAGAATCCGGCCGATGCTAGAATCCGGCGACTTCTGACCACCGTTGCCCGAATCCGATAAAAGTGACCGAAATTTTGTCGGCTAGTAACGGAATCTTATCATCGGTGATTTTTCGTTGTTAGTGATTTTTTCGTATAAGCTAAACTTGTCAGAAAATATTTTCAGAAAAATTATTTTTTTCAGAAAAATGATTTCGTTAAAAATATTTTATGACAGAAAATATTTTACGTCGAAACAAACGTAACATAAGTGTGCTTTCCAATTATTAGATTACTTGATTTATTGATAATGAGTGATTGGTTTAGTGTTAGGTTCATTGATGCCCTCATTCACCTCCGAATGAATGACTTTTGTTCCAATACAATAAGAAGAAAGTGTTACATATATTATTTACAAGTTTTTACTTTGAAGTATATATATAATATTGAATCATAATTTTTATTGTCACGTAAAAATAAAAATAAAAATTAAACACTTGAAAATAAATATTTAAAAATTAAGTGTAGCATTTCTCCTGCAATAATGCACGAGTACGCTGTAAACAATCGGGAACTGTAGGATGTGTAAGCCTACTATTACTAAGCCGTAAGTGTCGGTTATGTAGGGTCAAAGGCATTGGAGTCAACGGATTTTTACCTTCTAACGTAAGAGTCCCTGTTTTTAGTCGTCAATTCGTCGGCGAGTCTCGGAAAATATTGGCGGGACTTTCGTGGGACCCAACCAACTGTCGCGTTCTTGCCAGCTCTTCGCAACTTGTGCCAACCTTTTCCCCAAAACCAGCCTTCATTACTAATCTCGTGAATTTCATTTCCTAAATTGGCCTTACCCTTTCGGGTAATTTGGCTTAAACCCCTATTTCATTTTGGATTATCGGGAAAATTTTTTTCTTTTTCTTTTTTTACCATAATGAGAAATAGACAATTAATAATTTAATGCTAATTAATATTTTAATATCATGTTAAATATAAAAAATAAGAGATGTGTTATATATCTTTTTCTTAACCTTTTATTTTTTAAAATCATCATTATATATGTGGAGCTCACATGAGAGACTCATATGGACCGACAGATATAATAATAATTTTTTAAAATAAAAAGATAAAAAAAAATGACATGAGAATAAGAAAATGAATCATTTTTCAAAAAGTAATTCTTATTGCATAGTTTATATGTAATTTATTTGAAATATACACTCAATATGCTTATGAATTGTGCTACTTATTATTAGTCCATTTGAGTGAAAATAAAAAAGATTAATTAGAATGGGACTCTTCACAAGATATATTAGTTCGAGATATGTTGTTTGTATATAAAGTGTATACCTAGTGCATTTAACACCATGGGACGCGCATTACATGTGGATTTCATGCTATCAAATTCATTGGGTGTATAATTGATGTACAAATAACATATTTTATATTAGTTTTGTATGCATTTAACATTTGAAATAAAGTAATGATAGCAATTATATTTTTATTTTATAATATTGATCTGACAGTCTAAATTTATTTTTTTTTAAATAAAAAAAATATTTAAGTATTGATTAAGACGGTAAAATAATTATGAAGTAAATATATAATTTATAACATTATTCATCATCGAAATAATTAATATAGGAATTAATGAACACAAGGCTAATTTAGTAAAACAGAAAAAAGTAACCCCCAAATATGAAATATCTCCAGGTGGGTGGCTCTGCAAGCCCTCTCTTTTTCTCTGTCTCCAAGTCGCTTTCTCTTTTTACTGTAAGCAGTTTACCAAAAACCAAACCAAATCAGAAAAGAAAAAAAAACATGCTCTGTTTCCAGTCCTCCCAATCCTTCCAAACCACCCCTACGAGGACATCAACCTCTTCCGCCTCTTCCAAGTTCATCTACCCATTATCTCATCGAAATTGCTGTGCTCTCTCTGATTTTTCCTCGAAATTCAGCTCAAACTAATTAGTTCCCACAAATTCATATACTTGTTGTTTTACTCTTTTTCAGCTGATCGAAGTTGTAGCGGCTACCGAACCATGAGTATAGCACGCACACCTCTTTCATTTCTTCTTCTTCTTCTGCTTGTGCCTCCTCTTGTTCATAGTCTGTCTCTGTTTTCGTACCCAACCCCAATGAACTGCACGGATACCACGCGCCTGTGCACGTCGTTTTTGGCGTTCAAGCCCCAGCCGAACCAGACCCTGGCCGTGATCCAGTCCATGTTCGATGTCCTCCCAAACGACGTAACCGTGGAGAAGAGCAGCAGCAACGGCCTCAACTACCTCTTCGTCCGGAAAAACTGCTCGTGCTTGCAAACCGACAAGCAGTACGCGACCAACACCACCTTCACTGTGCAATCCAGCGAGGGATTCGTCAACGACATAGCCATGGAAGCGTACGATGGGCTGGCTTTCCCGCTGCCCAGTACGACGCGGAAGGCATCGGTCCGGGCTATCGTTTCCCTGAGGCTCTTTTGTGGGTGCTCCAGTGGGTTGTGGAATTACTTGATGAGCTATGTGATGAGAGATGGGGATACTGTGCAGTCCTTGGCCAGTCGGTTTGGTGTGAGCATGGATAGCATTGAGCAAGTGAATGGGATTCTGAATCCTGATAATGTCACCGTGGGTGCTCTCTATTATATTCCTTTGGATTCAGGTTGGTCCCTTGCTTTTTCTTTATTCTTGTTGTCTTTGTTTTTCTAATAATGCTTGGATTTGAAAATTTTTGTCGGTTTTGGGTCAATTTCTTGCTTGTTCTTTCTTGTTTTTGTTACCCCTTTTGATTTGTAAGGTTTTGGTTTTCAATTTTTATCTGGGTTTGTTTTGACTTGTTAATTTTATTTTTCTAATAATGCTGAAGATTAGCCCAAAATTTCAAATTCAATTTGTGTTAGGATATGATATGTAAGCATAAGCTTTTAGCATCAGGGATAATTTAACGATTCAAATAACCTATATGCTTCCTTAGGAGGGTTCTGTGAACAGAGTTTGTATTGGGAATCTGGGATGAAATGCATTTTGTAAAATGCCATTCTGTTATCAGAATTCTCATTGAGCTCATAGGTATCTATGACTCTGTGCTGCGTGAAAGGATGTCAAATTGTCAAATTGTCCAATTTGGGGTAATCGACATTTCCTGCTAGAAGAACTGAAGAACTAGTGAGGGAAAAACCAATAAGCAAATTTGTTTCTAGCGCGTAACTTGTTACGATCCTAAGTGTCCCACATGGCTTGAGTATAATCTTAACCTTGTATATATAACCTCTTGGGCACCCTCCCCTTGCACGCCGGTTTTAAAGGGTGAGTTTTACTCGAGATTTATATGTACAATCTTAACCAGATGTATATAAACTCTTGGACACCTTCCCTTTGCAAGTCGGTTTTCAAGAGTGAGTTCTACCTGAAGTCTGTATTATAACTTATCGTCGGTTTTAATATAGTTTTGTATGTTCGGTCTTAGACCAAAAATCCCATTGAATTAATTGGCTAAATGGAGAGTATGATTTTGCAATTGGCTTAACACATTTTTTTATTATGGTCTTTTTCATGATGCATTAAATTTGTTCATGTTCTTTTAATGTCGAAGTTGCAAACTAGACTTAATGTTTCAATCATTTTCATAATAACATGATCAACGTTAGATTCCCCTGCATTTTATTTATTAATTTAATATTTATATTTTACATTTTTTAGTTCCTGGCGAGCCTTATCCCCTTGAGAAAGATATTCCTCCTGCACCCACTCCTGCTCCATCTGTTGACAGTTTCCCAGGTAAGGAATAAAGTATCTTTCTTAAATAAATTCAAACAATTTTGCTAGAATGGCACAAACTGTTTGTTCTATTCCTTCATGAATACGATATATCAAAGATGACAACTAGTCGCTTCAATATGTAATAGTGTTGTATGATTTTGATAAAAGTCAATTGAGTTACAGCTGCCAACTCTAAAGAAGAAATACCATTTTTGGGTCTAAATGTGAATGGAACATTATACTGAGATTTGCCAGAGAATTTAACATTCAAGTGTATGTTGCATATGCTTAAATTAAATAAAGTTGCTTGCACTGTTAATTGATTAGAAACAAGATGAAGCTAATCATGCAAAGTTGCTTGCATGTAGATTCCTGTGGAGGGGACGTAGATATTGGCTATGAACAATGACTAGTATTAATTATGTTTGTTGTTAATCTTGATATTTCATTAATGGCACAGAACATTATATTAGTGATATTCAACTGTTGCATTTCCCTTTTGAGATGGTGGTTTAGAAGTTACTTGGTTTTCTGTGATTCCTTAATTTCTTATTTCTTATTTTGATTTTTGATTTTTTTTGGTATTTTTTGCTTGTTTTATTTTCCCTAAGGTTCTTCCAATTATGCATCAACCTATGTGCCATGCTTATAAGAAAATAACGATTAGTATGCTATTTGTTTGCAGTAAATCAAGTGAATCACAAGGGTCATACGCCATATGGATGGATTGTTGGGGGTTTAGGGATTGGCCTTGCATTGGTTGTATTAAGCATAGTTGTTTGTGTTTCCTTGAGGTCATCAAACTGCTTTACTGAAGCCCGAAGGAGTGACACAAAAGATCCCGATAGCAAAGTTTCTCATAAATTTCATATTCTTGGAAAAAGCAATTTCTGTTGTGCTTCAGGAAGGTATATCTGCTGCCAGTCCAGGGATGAGAAGCAAACCAATGGGGAATCTAGCAATAACCAGATTACTATTCCTAAAGGTATCGTGTCCAAACTACTTATTATACTCTACATTGTATCTAGTTCCTGAGATTTCATTTTGAAGTATCCGTCCAAATGTTTGTAACGTGTATTCCCTGTACTGAAGAAATATATTACTTTGATTGGTATAACAAGAATCGTAGATACCAGCATCATAGGGTTTGTAAGAATGACGTGTGGAAAATAATTCAAAACTACCTATATGGCTTAGCCAAGGACTGCAGAAATGCTAATCTTGTATTTTCTGTATGTTTGCATCCAATATTTAGGGAAAAATAAATAAATAAAGTTGTTTACTTCATATGGCATGGGCGATCCATACTTGTAGATTATTCTGTGTATATTGATTTAATTTTGCTTTAGATTTCAACAGCTTTTAGTAATTGGGAACATCTTAAGCTGGTCCTATGAGCCATGATCATTTGTTCATCTAGCATCTTGCGGATATAGTGATTTCGTTATCATCTTTAAGCTTGGGATGTCTGACTTGTTTTCTTATCTTATTTGTTGCAGCTCTAGTGACCGATGTGTTTGACATGGAGAAGCCTGTGGTTTTCACATATGAAGAAATTTTTTCTGCAACTGATGGGTTCTCTGAGTCAAGGCTTCTTGGACATGGAACTTATGGTTCTGTGTATTATGCCCTGCTTCGCGACCAGGTTTGCAGCTGTCTACTTTTATTATTATAACTTCGATTTCCTTACTGTCTGAAGTAAGCTTACACAATGAATCATCAGTAATGGATTTGAATATTTCTAGGAAGTTGCTATTAAAAGAATGACTGCTATGAAAACTAAAGAATTTATGGCAGAGATGAAAGTCCTGTGCAAGGTTCATCACGCAAATCTGGTAATTTCTTTGTAGATTGAATAAAGATCAATTATCTTTTAGCTTTGTAGTTTGTAACTCTCAGCAATTCAAGCTTTGACACCTGCTCTGGCTTAATTTTATCAAGGTAGAATTGATTGGCTATGCGGCTACTGATGACGAGCTCTTCCTTATATATGAATTTGCCCAAAAGGGTTCCCTTAAAAGCCATTTACATGATCCTCATAACAAGGGTAAGAATACATGTTAATGCTTTGCTAACAATATATTATATCGTATGTTCTGTAAGGATCTAGTTGTTCTGACTTTACCAAGTTTACAGGGCTCATCTTTCTAAAATTTGATAAAAAAATTTCTTATGAGAAAAATTGAGTCTTAATAATTGGAGGATTTGTGAGTTGTACTAGGATGTACCTATACAACTATAAAATAAGAACACAAACAAAGTTATTGCTTTCTAACAAAGATACACAGAAAACTCAAGCAAAAAATATGTTTTGGCATGAATTTCTGGCTCCCAAAATGATTTTTGATATAGATACTCATCTTCAAGTTTTTTTTGGCCCATATGTTGACCAATTATAATCAGAGTTTGCATGAAAATAATATAAAGTAAAGGTTATGAACAAGAATTGCTTATCGTTGTGTATTATGACTTTGAAACACGAGAAAATGCTATTCTCATTGTTCTAGGTAAAGTATCCATCAATAGTAGATGCGTTTAAATATTTGCACAATTTCTCTCGATTAACTTCCTGGTCTTCACATACCATTTCAAAAAACCTGGCTCTTTTAGAAGGTCAAGGCAGGAGCTTGGTTTTGGAACTCCAAATTTGCAAATGACGCCTTATATGCATGAGACTTCCATGGGTATATATTATTAAATCTGTGAATGTTTTTGTTGAGATTTGTATATAAATTTAAAATAGGAGAATAAAACGGAAGTATTAGAGAGAAGAGAGACACAGAATTTACGGGTGGTTCGGTCTTAGACACCTACGTCTACCACTACGAATTAGCCCTAAGGGCTACATTGTACTCATTAACTTTATTGTTTACAATACATAGGTCCTTATTTATAGTTGAATAAGTCGATCTATACAAGTAAACCTTAATTGAATTATACAATGAAACACAAATCGACCTAAACTAGGAAATATAAATCAATAATATTATATTTAGAATAACTTGCAAATAGTCTCGATGACTCCTTACCCAACTTAACTTGAACGTGAGGCATGGCCTTCATGATATCTGATAGTAAATCTCTGACCATAAAAGAACCAAAAGTTCACTTCATGAAGAAAGAAAGACTTGGCATATGCAATACCTGTTGGACAATCTCTAATGGAAACTTTATGCACATTCAGATGAAACACAAAAAACCAAGAACTTGAGCAATCTGACTGAAGCCTTCCACAAATAAATTGAGAAAGTTGAAGACCTTCTGTGTGGTACATCTATACTCTGGCACGCTCAATTGTGATCGAACCAGTTGAGCAAACGCTACGACGGCTAGGACCCGTAGAAAGCCAGTGATAACGTCAAACCCCAGCACCACCTCTTTTTTTCTTTTTCTTTTTCTTAAAAAAAAAAAGGAAGATGCTAGTAAATAATTGGAGTCTAAAGGAAAAGTGGCTCTAATACCATGTTGAGATTTGTGTATAAATCTAAAAAATGAGAATAAAAGCGGAATAATAGCGGAAGTATTAGAGAGAAGAGACACAGAATTTACGGGTGGTTCGGTGTTAAACACCTACATCCACCACTACGAATTAGCCCTAAGGGTCACATTGTGTTCATTACTTGATTGTTTACAATACATAGGTCTTTATTTATGGTTGAATACGTCGATCTATACAAATAAACTTAAATCAACTTATACAAGGAAACACAAATCAACCTAAACTAGGAAATATAAATCGATAATATTTTATTCAGAATATATTCTAACAGTTTCAATTTGCCTGTAGATCATACATCACTTTCTTGGATCATGAGGGTCCAGATTGCCCTTGATGCTGCTAGAGGTCTTGAATACATCCACGAGCACACTAAAAACCATTATGTACATCGAGATATCAAGACAAGCAACATCTTACTTGATGGTACCTTCAGGGCAAAGGTTGAACAATTACACCTCATTGATATCATATGTTAATCTGTGTATACATTTAGTCCATTCCACTAAATAGGCTCTTATCCTCTCTCTGCATCTAGATTTCAGATTTTGGTTTGGCGAAACTTGTTGGAAGAACAGGTGAGGGAGAATCTTCAACAACCAAAGTTGTTGGTACATATGGTTATCTGGCTCCAGAGTAAGCAAATACTTATAGTTGGCTACTGTGGTACTTAACAAGTAGTTCATCTAGGCTCAATTGCTTTCTTGTTTCAATGCAGATACTTGAGTAATGGTCTTGCCACAACCAAAAGCGATGTCTATGCATTTGGTGTTGTTCTTTTTGAGATTATATCGGGAAAGGAGGCAATTATACGAACAGAAGGCATGATGATGAAAAATCCCGAAAGACGCTCACTGGCATCGATTGTAAGTTCTGTCAATGAGGCATAACATTTGTCTGATAAATAATTGTAATGATTCATCATAAAGTATTTTTCATTTAAAATTAGTATTCTACTTAAACCCCATGGGTTGACCCGCTCATTTTACTAAATCCAAAATCTCAAAAGATAAAGATTCTGTAGTAGACTAGCTTGAGTTTGGTCTCATGAATAATTCAATGCCTGTTTCCAAATCCTGTGGTCATTACTTATGTTGCAGTTGGTTGAGGTTCCAATTTTTTTGTAAGATTAAAGCTTGAGACAGGTAATTGCAAAAGCTTCTAGTCAGAAATAAATATTCCCCAACCAAATGCTCCATATCTTTGAGGACTTCATTTCTAAAAGACTCCAAAGTTCCAAGCTAAGGGCTTAAACATGGCATTAAATCTGGTGGGAAAAATAAGTCACATTTGAGTAAGGTCTTCATCGATGTTTATCTTATGCTGGACTTTGATTTACACTGTAAAGTCTTGTATTTGTGAATGATTCAATTTTTTTGCTCTAATTTAGTCGCATATCATTTCTCTCCCTGTATGATTTATCAAGTTGTAGTTCCATAAGTCGTGTTTTCATGTTGGAGCTGTTTTCTTGTGCAAGCATGCATGTTAGATGCTGCTTTTTCTAAAGCTTTCTTGAAACTGCAGATTTTAGCAGCTCTAAGGAGCTCACCTGACTTCATGAGTATGTCAAGCATGAAGGATTACATTGATCCAAATATGATGGATTTGTATCCCCATGACTGTCTATTCAAGGTAATCTATAAATGATCTTTTGATCTCTTTTAGTGTATGTGGTTTTTTCATTTGATGCCCCAGCAAGAAAGAAATGCCAGTCCTATTTACCCGCTAAGTGGTGATTCAACATATCTTCTATAGCTTGGAACCAAGCCTATACATCCTTAAGCTTTATTTCTATATCTAGTTGTCATGCTAGGGGAATCTGGTTACTTTATGTTACAAACTTGCTGGCAATGGAAAACTTATTATTTTCTCTGTTGGGAAATAAGCACTACCATCGATCCGTCAATTGAATTAGAAGTTGCACAATAGTGACTTACCTCTTCATTTTTCCTGTTTGTTCTTCTCTTCATACAGACGGCTATGCTGGCAAAGCAATGCGTGGATGATGACCCCATCCTAAGGCCTGACATGAAGCAAGTTGTGATTTCCCTGTCTCAGATTCTCCTGTCCTCTGTAGAGTGGGAAGCAACTCTTGCTGGGAACAGCCAAGTGTTCAGTGGCCTTGTTCAAGGAAGATAGTGGTGGAACAAGCTTCTATTCAATCCACTACTAATTTTAAGTCTTCCTTTTTTCTTTACAAAAAGCCTTATCTTTCTAGCTATGCGTGTATAGAAGCTCAGGCATTCTACGGAGGTGGTAATTAAGATGGTATTTATATGTCGTCATCCTTTATCTCTCACTTTCAATTTATTTTTTTTTTTCTTTTAAATGTTCAATTCTTTCTGAAGTTTGTTTGGGAAAATTTTGATGTAAAATGTGATGTAGCTGAGGGAGGATGTTGTTGTATTGTAATTACAAACAAGCTATTTGAGTAGCTTAGCGATTATATTCACCTAAATCTATAAATGTTTGTCCTTCACAGCTGTTACTGCTACAAACTTTACCCAAAGATTCTGCCTAAGATGATGATAATGACCAGTGTTGGGATAGATTTTCCAACTGGAACCTTAATATATATGATGCTATATCCATTCAGACTGCTCTCTCTCTCTCTCTCTCTCTCTCTCTCTCTCTGCTTATACAAACTTCTCCATAACATGGCTTAAATTGTACTGATCAATTTATTAATACACACTTCTGCATAACATGGTCTTAATGAACATATAATTTCAAACAACCAAAAACCATGCTATTTGCAAAGTGAAGCTAGTATGCGGCGAGGTGGATTGAATGATCTTCGGGAGTGAAGGACAGCCAAATTATCCAGTAAAAGAACATCACCCTTCCGCCAAGGAAAGGCTACACATTCCTCTTCAAGGATTTTTAGACAGTCGTAGATAATATCAGCCGGTAGCGGTTTGCCATCTCCAAAGGTAACTGCTTTCACAGGATCATTCCTTGCATCCTCCCACCCTGTATAAGCAGCAACCATGCTGTTAAACCAAATCTTGCGCTGCCTCGTCTTGTCATATTTAACAGCTGCGATTGGACCCATTATTGTTTTCGCTGCATCCCCCACCCATTCCAACTTCATATCCAACTTAGCAGCCCTGTCAAATATCTCCATATATTAAATAACTTTTTTAACTGTAAATGAATGAATCTGTTAAATGTACTTTGAAAAAGACCATATGAAGGAATGATCTTGGCCACACGCAAAGTGCAAAAACTTCAAATGAAAATAGGATACTGATCACACATCATTTCAGAGTATCAAACAATGGTTGAAAGCACAAACCTTTGCTCAGCCACCCTCTTGTCTGTGGTCAAGAATGTAGACTTCCACCCACGTCCGATTGGAGATGAAGGGTCGTCGTCCTCCCCTAATACCCGCGTATATAGCAATCCATGCTCTTCCAGTCTTTCAACAAATTCTGGGTACCTCTCTTTCATTCTTTCATACACAACGTGGCTGAGAACTATAGGAGTTTCTCCTTCACTTCCAGGCTCCACTTCACAGAAGAAGAACAGTTTGGAGGGAAACTCCGGAACCTAAACAGAAATCCAAGTTTAGTCCTAGTTCCTACACAACTCTCAACTGAACATACAGTGATGAAAAGCAATGCTTTCGCAATTCGCAGTGGTGCTATTGCACAAACGATGCGTCGTTTTCTGTTTCGGTACCTGGACCAAAAACGACACCCCGTTTGGGCTGCTCTCAGCTCAAAGCTGTTGGCATGTCGTTTAGTTAGTTTTTGTATGTAAACGGCGAGCATGAATGAGAGGCCACTAGTACTACCGACAAAAAAAATCAGACCTCGTTACCAAATTAATACCTGAGCCATTTCGTGGTGAAAAGGAATCTTCTGGTCCGGCGGGGACTCATTGGCCGTGAAAACCCGACCCACCACGCTGGTCCGAGGGGCGGCTCCGCCCACGTAGGGGAGCTCCTCGAAGCCAAAGGCCTCAACGACGTCGTTGAAGTCCGAGGCTGTACTCACCGGAAAGCCCCTGAGGAGTACGGCGCCTGACTTGTGGAGCAGAGAGTCGAGAAATACTTTCTGGGTTTTGATGGCTTGGGTAAAACGAGAGAGAGACAAGGGGGTTTTCGGGTCCGGAGATAGAACCGAAGGGAATTGAATTCCGTTGTAAGACTTTTGGTGCGGGAAGTGGGTTTCCAAGAAAATCTCCGCCATAGTTTCTCTCTTAGTTGGCTCTGTGAACAACTCAGGCGTGGTCTTATGGACTGCAGTGACGTGATTCTGTGGAAGTTTGATCGTGGAATCGATATGGCGTCCAGGTTCAGTGGATGGTGGTTTTCATGACCGGGTTGACAGCGCCTTCGGATATTTAAGCTTGTATTCGGTTGGGAAATATGCCCAGCCCATATTTAACTCATAGCCTTATAAGTTGCAACCGAACTCGGAAATGTAGGCCTGAAGGGATCCATTTTATAGTTGATATTATTATTATTATTATTAATTTTTTTTCTTTTTGGGCATATCAGGGTCTATAATATCACATTATTTAAAAAATTTAAACAATATGACAATATATTTACCATATGTTAACTTATACACTATTAGATTTATAAAGAGAAACTCCACTTACGTCTCTTAAACTTTCGTTACTTTTGTAATCTTTCTTTAAAGTTCAAAAACTTTCAATTTAGTTTATCAAACTTTCAATTTTTTGCAATCTCACCATTCCCGTTAAGGTTTTGGGTTAAATTAGGCTGTCAAAAGGTAAAATGACCCTTATACCCCATAAACTTTTATAAAATTACCCTTAAATTACAAATTATTTTTAAAAAAAATAAAGGCATTTTAGAATTTTCTCTCCATTCCATTAGGATTTAATGGAAAATCATAACGGATGGGTGAGATTTCAAATTTTTTAAAATTCGATACACTAAATTAAAAGTTTTTGAACTTTGTGGTAGAGAATGCAAAAATAATGAAAGTTAAAGAAAGTTATGTGAAGTTTTCCCAATTTATAAAATACAAGGTGTGTTTGGTACACAGGAATAGAATAGGTATTTCATCATTTAGATGTGTCACGCCACAATTGCTGAGAATAACTAAGAATATTTATTTCCTTAAAATGAGGAATAACTATTCCTCTCAATCGGCCAACTACCAAATTAATGATCACCACTAAGCACGACCCAACCCAGCCCACCACCACCGCTTGGCCTTGAAAATTGCCGGCAACCACCCCCTAGCCCAACACCAACCACCGTCTGACCCGACCTACTATTGGCAATCATATCTAGATGTCCCCCGTTGTCTCAGGCCACCATCTATCCTAGCCTACCTCTAGCCATCGCTTGACCTAAGCCACTACTCGCCCTAGCCCGCCGCCAACCTTCACTTGATCCAACTCATCGTCGGCCACGCTAATAATGACTCAGGTCTGGCAATGGCCGATGATGAGTTGGGGCAAACGGTGGCCAAAGACGACTGAAGGTCATCGAGGGACGATGGTTAGAGACGATGAGTGGTTACTGAGGACGACTGCAAACGATGGTCATAGACGACATATGACCGCTAGATATGGTTGACACCATTAGGTCGAGTTGAATGATGACCAGCAATGGGTTGAGCCGGGTGGCGGCTAGCGGTTGGCAAGACCGAGCTATAACACCCTGAATTGACTTCTAATTGACCAAGTGTGTGATAGTCTGCAACAATATATTTAAATTGTAGAATTTAGAAGAGATAAATATTTTGTTGACGAAGTGGAAACTTTGTGAAAAGAAAAACCACTCCGGGGCAGCCAAACCCAGGATATCCATTATTCAGAAGACAAAGCTAGTACATAGAAATTAACACTCACATACCCTGATGCAGCGATCGTCCCTATGACTCTGACACGAAACCCATCGTGAATGCTTCCCAACCAAGTCTCCTACTTGAAGGGGTCTTTCAATGGAATCCTTTACCTTAGGGTCAACCCCTAAAATAGACTTCACACGAATAGTTGGGCATACACTGGCAACGACTAGAGAGCTAGCGGATCTTCAATTCTTCCTAAACATCCTCTCTAAGCACTATGGAATTCGATACTCAATTTTTACAAAATACAAGCCTAGAGCCATCTATTTATAGGCTTACAGAAAACCTAATTCTGATCAATTTCGAACTCTGGCAAGTAGCGTCCAGACGGTCACTTAGCTGCGTTCGGACGGTCTTCTGCAACCGCCTTTCCAGAATAGCGATATTCTTCCCAAAACAGGATCGCATCCGAACGGCTTAACTGAGCGTCCAGACGGTCAACGATGTCACTCCTTTTCTCATCCGTAAAGGAGACCTGGAATATTCTGGAACACTGTGTAGCGTCCGGACGTGTTGCCACGCCGTCTGAACGTCTGGCAGAACCTTCCCAAATAGTTTTGTTTGAAATCCAACTTCGTGTCTATAATAACCTTGACCCTCTTTAGGGGATAGCATGATAATTTTCCTTTAATTGAGAAACTAGGTTATGGTGGGTTGACTTAGCAATGAGAATGGTTTTTTAAAAAAAAAGAAAAAAGAAAAAGTTATTTAAAATATTTTATCAGATAATCGATTTTCATATTTTATTAAGTAAATACTTTTACTTTTAATAATATTATATTAATATTTATACCCAATTTTTAATCTTAGATGCAAAAGCCCAAATTGTCAAACCTTAGCCCTATAAATATGTACTTAAGTCAGCCCATCCCCCATTTTCAAAACCCTACCAGCCGCACACCACACTCCTCTCGCAGAACTTTGGTACCTGCAGACAAGAAGGTCATCCCTTGTCTCTTTCTTTCCTTATTTTTTCTAGTTGACGTTCAGCAACCATCTGTACATATTTTTCATTTTCCTTATATACCTGGACTTTTCCTTTTGCGTTTGTACAAGGTGACTATCAGACATGATATTATTTAATGGTCTTGTTGTTTTCCTTTTAGCTCCATTTTCCCTTTTTATTTGGTCTGTAGTACAGTTGTGTGTGACCGGGGGTACTTCTTGACCTCTGCTACTGACTTTGTTTTTTTTTTCCCTGCCTTATTGTTTTACTCACCTTGCAGTACTTTTACCTTTGGTTGTATCTTTCCTTTATTTTAAAAATTTCCTGCATCGGTTGTGGAGCAGTTATTATTATTATTTTTGCTGTCTTCTTCCTCAGGTGCAGATCTGGACTTATGTATACCGTACCATGACTTGTCCACTTCACCCTTTATTTTTGGTCCTTGTCTGGTTTGTTGTAGCCTTGTAATTTATTATTTTTTTTAAAAAAAAAATTTTCCATTTCTTTGTTCAACGTGGGACCCATCCCTTACTCTCTTTTTATGTTGCTTGTTATTTCTCTTTCTCTCCTTCTTGTTGTACGAGAAAGAGATCCACCTTTCATGCACCTTTACTTCTTGCTTTACATACTATAATTTATTTTTCTATCTCTTTCTTCCATGATGTACTTGAGACCCATTGTGCATTAATTTTCTCCTTTCTTTTGTCTGAACCGAGACTGCTTTAGTTTCTTTGCCATTTTATTTTCTTGCAGTGACTGTTCCGCTTCCATTCCTGAAACATTAGTTTTGTTTCTTTTATCTTCCTTTGCCTTTAGCCGTAGCTTGTGAGACCCATCATTTCTTCCTGTGTTTATTTAATGTCATCCTTCTTTCACCATGCTGTATAATAAATAGTTGACACCCAGCATTTATTTGATTTTTACTTCTTTCCCCTTGCGTAACCATAGTATGTATGAAACTGTTGGCTTTTATTTCTTTTACTTTTGTTCCTTTTTCCTTCTTTGTAACCTCTTTTCTTATTGGACTAACCTCACCAAATTTCTTCGAATTTCATGACACTAATAATATATATTAGTATAAGGACAGCCTGACCTTAACCCTAGCCTGATTTGAGGGCGTTACAGTGTCGAACTCGGAGTAGCTTGACCTAGCGCTCGGACGGTGTAGCTTGGCTATCTGGACAACTGCAACACTAAAGCTTCTAGACACTGCGGGGCGTCCGGACGCCTTCAAAGGCCTGTCCGAACAGTTGCATAGGAACCGGCTGTTCTAACTTGAAAATTGCATGGAATCTTCATGGATATCTTCTAGAAACTTGTGATTAGACACAAGGCATGAAATGAGACACTGTTCACATTACTTGAAGACTTTGAATAAAACTGAAATCCTGTTAAAAAACAACCGTTACATAAAGTGTTTTTGTTAACCAAAATGTTGCCAATATAAAATACTAACAAATTTCCCCTTTGGCTATTCTGAGACAAAAAATAGTTGACCGGTTTGGAAATACATTCTCAGTTCAAAAATAAAAAATACTCCCGATTTTTGTCACAAAATGACAAATGGTAAACAGAGTATTAGAGAAAAACCACAATTAATAAAATTCAAAACAATGAGAATAATAGTAAAGTGTCTCATCAAAAGCTCAAATCAACATAAGAGAAAACTAAAATCTGCAAGATGATAAAGAAGAGTCACCACTGAATCTCTAGCTGATGTAGATCTAGAGGAAGAAGTTACGGAAGACTTTGTATGAGCGGGGGGAATGAGCTCATCTGAAATCTGAGACCTTTGGAATTTTGAACATACAACTTTAACACTAGTCAATTTTTCAAAGAGCCCTCTATCTAACACTATGCTGGAAGCTGCAGAACAACATATTCCTGACAAGATTAGACAGAAATACCAATGGCTTTCCTTTATCCACAAGAAAATATTAAATCCTATTAGTTCAAAAAATATGTGGTATAAAACGGCTGTCAATTGGATGCACAAATGAATGCAAAAATAGAGCAATCCAAAAGACACAAATATATCAATATCCATACAGTACAAAGACAGAATAATCATGCACAATATCTCAAATCAACATCCCAAACAACGATTATTCCAATATTCTAAAAAGGACCAAAGCTTAAAAGAATAAGAGAAGTCAAAGAAAATACTTGGGAATGAGAAGAGGTATGCAAAGAATGCCAAAATCTCGGGATAAAACCATGAGAAAAAACACAACATGAAAAAAATAAGCGAACAATGCAATGCTATGCTAAATGCAAGAAGTAAAAGGAATGCGAATATTTACCCAAAAAAGATCCCATCCGGACAAAACACTAACCTATCTGAATGCCTGCTGTAAGAACAACATTCGGGGAAAAAAAGTATGCGTGCGTTCGGACATAGCACAACATCGTCCGGACGTGAAAGCATACGCGTCCGGACACAAAAGAAGGTCTGTCTAGACGTTTCACACAGGAAAGCTGAAACTAGAGGAAAATCTGCAAACAAATATTTTTCCTAACGTTAGCTTCAAAACACGCATGTATAAATAACTGATAAAGCAGTTCAATATCATTTCAAAAATATACCAAGATATAATTGAGAGTTAAGAGTCAATAAGCACAAAAATTTCCCTACAGATATAAATTTTTCAATAGTAAACTTAACTCATGTTATGCGCGTGTGTGTGAAAGCTTTCTCAATAAGGTATGATATTCGCTAATATGATTTAAAGCAACTGAATTTTCTAAAGTTGAGAGAAATTCATAGTTAGATCAGTCAAAAGTCAAACCTTATCTTACTAGGCTTAGTCACCCTCATCTGATACTCTCACCCTAAGAAGTAGCACTATTTTTCTTTTCACTTGTACCATGGAGGACAAGATTAATAGCTGAGTTAGCACAGAAGCAGTGAATTTATTCATATATCAATAAGCACAGAATTATAACTGCTTGTATCACTTAGTGCTACAACCTAGAGAGAAAGCCAAAATTTATGAGGTCTAGGTTCAACTAGCGAGTTGGTCAATTTGACCACCTTAGCACACAAAAATCTCTCTTAAATAATTTTCAAAAGCAGGAAATCAGAGATAAAAAGTGTACCTTAGGGTAGCCTTGGATAGTGCACATTTTTCATCGCATGAGAAAAGCAACTATTTAGTATGGATGCAACTTGGAAACTTTGCAGATAACAAGTATAAACTCTTAGTTATATAAAGGCAAAAATAATTAATGCATCAAGAATTGAGACATCAGTTAAACATACATAAGATATCTGAGAAGCTATATAAGGGAACAATAAAAATCTGCATCCTTCCCCCCCCCCTCCCCTCCTTTTTTTTTTGTTAAAAAATAAAAGACAAAAACAATAAAGACATGCTTAAAAGAAAAGAACATATGTCTAGACAAAGCATGTAGATAAGAGCAAAATTGACTTCAGGGAGGGAGGTTTGACATGCTTTCTCTGTCATTCCTAGAATGTACTTGTAGAAATTTCTTAAAGCAACCAAGAGAAAATCTAGGGATAGATGGTACGTCGAGTCTAGACGACTCCGTACGTGGATTTTAAATTTATATATTGAACCACTTCGCAATAGTACGAATCAATTGTACTATAGTAAGGGTTATCGAACCACAGAGATTGTGAGGTTGTTTTGCGTAACGGGATACTTAAAGAGCGTATTTAACTTAACTTAAAAATAAAAATAAAAATAAAAGTAAAGTTGTAGAATTGAAGCTACATCGAGTAAAGTAAAGGAAAACGAAAAATGAAAACAAACTTAAAAGAAAACTTAGGGTAATGATCGCATCTAATCCTAAACCAATAAAATGCTTAAGTTCTATACGAATCTTTCTAATATGCATAATATGAGCGCGTAATGGGTGTCAACCATTACAACGACCTCGACATCAAAATACTTTCGTTAAGATGTAATCCTAAAACACATAGTTTCACATTAAACAACTCCACGTAAAGATTAGTCTATAATTGAAAAAAGTTTACACTACAAAAGGTATGGGGTGATTAATGCTCCCTAGCTTACTACTCTATAAAACATCCTAATAAGCATACACAATACGTGAAAACCCTAGTTAGGCCACAATGATAAGGTATCTTAGTTTCACACCGATCTATTCCATGAAAAAAGATTAAACTACAATGGAAAGATGTTTTATATTACCAAAGGTATGAAATGACCGGTGCTCTCTGGCATACCCTATAAGGTAACTTTAATGAGTAAACACATATTATGTCAAATAGAACCATTGCAAAAGACATTGTTCTCTTTCAAGAACGTTGATTTTATTCAAGAAATCAAGAAAACTCATTGACAAGTATAACTCTTTTTCATGAATAAATGGATTGGAATATTGAAGATAAAACTTTTTAGCATGAGTTTTGAAATCCTCTAACCTTACACAATCATCAAACATATCAAGAAAAACTCAAGAACACTTCATGACTTTTGGAAAAGATTTGATCAAAACCCTAAGAAAGGGTTTAGCTAGACATAATTGAATCTAATCTAAGTATGAAAATTAATGAAAACAGTAAAGAATAAGCTAGAAAATTGAAGAGCAACAACTATATTGAACTTTTAAAATTCGGATTACAAGAAAAGAAATGAAAAGAAAAACAAACTAAGCTAAGAACATGAAATTTAAAGAAGAAATGCAAAGGAAACAGGCTATCTGGAATTAAGCCTAGAAAACGTGCATCAAAGGAAACTAAAAACACAATAAATTAAGTGATACACCTGAGAAAATCCGAAACCCCTAAAAGGTGCATAAAATAAACCTAAATCCTAATTCCATGTATATAGGAAATTGGATTTACAAAAAGATTACAAGAGTTAATTATAGCTAAGTATTTAGAGTTGGTCACCGTCCATTTCTGTCCATAGAACTCAACTTTTGATTTGGATCGCACAAAGATTTGGAAATATCTGGACTTTTTGGAAGATGCGAAGTCGATCGATCGATCGACTGTATCATGTTCTGAGAATCGATCGATCGCATCTAGATCGATCGAAGTTGGGTCGACTAAAAGTCGATCGATCGAATTATTGGCTGTACAAATAATCGATCGATCGAAATGCCTTGGACGATTTTCTTTTCAAGATCAACCTTGAACTCTAGAAATGACCAAATTGTCCTTGATGTATTTTTAGGTCTAATTCAAGTGTTTTGTAGATTTCAACTAAGACCTGAAAATAAGACATAACACAAAACTACAACAAAACGTTATATATACAACACAAACTAGGCCTAACAAATGCAAATTAAGGGGTCTTGAATCGAATAATTCAATACTTATCAATAGAAAAAGTGGTTCCTCAAACAGAATGCAAGACAAAAATAGGATATATAAGATATGACAATCAATACAATGCAAATGTACTTGGTATGCACTAGGATTTAGGAACCAAAATCCTAGGCATGGTGAGACTGCACCTATACTAGGTGAGTCCACTCCCCCTCAAGGGGTGAACAGTCTCATCCTTTCTGAACCATACCTGGTGTACCCCTGGTAGATGTGATCGGGTATTGCTCATACTGTCCATTCTCCTCAGCATACCTTGTAACAAGCCCAGCAACCCTTCATAGGCATGGTTGCTATCGAGCTTTTGTGGCTTTTTCTTGTAGTGTCTTGATGTATTCTTCAGAACAAACCGCTGTTGTCGACGCTGATGCTGTGGAACCTGATGTCCTGCCGAAGGTAGAGTACCTGATGTGGTCTTAGTAGGCAACTTCCTTTGAGCCTTCTTCTTCTGAGCTTGGATGTGGACATTTGGGTCGGATGTGACCGGTGATGCGGTAGTGATGACAGGTAGGCATGCTTCGTTTGTTGGAATGCTGCTTGACTTTTTCTGCAGAAATATGGTTAGTATTCTTACAAACAATATTGCCCTTACCTTTTATATGTCTCCTATGCGGAAGGACATATTTTGATGAGGAAGAATCTTAAACTTCACTTTTTCTCAGAGCATCCTGCTTAATTCAAGGCTTGTGGGATTTCAACAAATAATAATTTGGCCTAATATGCCTAATCTTCCCACAATTATGACACTTAGGAATAAACTTACCTTGTATTCCCGATTCTTTGGATTTAGGCATCACACGATTAGTTAAGCAAGAATTATCTAAACAAGCTGTATCTTCTATCATAGGCTTAATATCAATAGAATCTAATTCAGAATCAGAAGCATGTGAAGTAGAAGTACTTAAATCATCAATAGTTAAATCAGGCTTGTTAGAAACATTTGAGTGAATACAAAGCATGCTTTTCAAATTATCACTTGTGAATTTTTTCAATTTATTCTCAAGTTCATTAATAGTATTAAGCAACATGGTATTCTCAGATTTCAAAGAGTCAATCAAAGCACGTGATTCAGACAATTGTATAATCAAATACTCTTTTTCTTGCTTCACCTTTTTGAGCTCTTTTGGAGAAACCATTTTATTCAATTTAACAAAAATTTTAGAGAGTTCAATATCATAATTTTGTTCAGATAACTAAGAGAAATCTATGATAAAAGGTATAATAAAAAAATAGAAGTCACAAAGAGATAAGGATCACACTTAGAAAATAAATCCTTTAAACGGAGTGTACCTGCTCTGATACCAATTGAAAAATAAAATTGACTTCTAATTTACCAAGTGTATGATAGTATGCAACAAAATATTTAAATTGCGGAATTTAAAATAGACAAATATTTTGTTGACGAAGTGGAAACTCTGTGAAGAGAAAAACCACTCCGGGGCAGCCAAACCCAGGATATCCACTATTCAGAAGACAAAGCTAGTACATAGAAATTAACACTCACACACCCTGATGCAGCAATCGTCCCTATGACTCTGACACGAAACCCATTGTGAATGCTTTCCAACCAAGTCTCTTACTTGCAAGGGTCTTCAATGAAATCATTTACCTTAGGGCTAACCCCTAAGATAGACTTCACACGAATAGTTAAACACCCTCTCTAAGTACTATGGAATTCGATACTGAATTCTTACAAAATATAAGCCTAGAGCCATCTATATATAGGCTTACAGAAAACTTAATTTTGATCAATTTTGGACTCTGGTAAGTAGCGTCTGGACGGTCACTTAGCTGCGTCCGGATGGTCTTCTGCGACCGCCTTTCCAAAATAGCGATATTCTTCCCAAAACAGGACCACGTCTGGACGGCTTGACTGAGCGTCCAGATAGTCAACACTGTTACTCCTTTCCTCATCCGTAAAAGAGACCCGGAATATTTTGGAACACTGGGTAGCGTCCGGATGTGTTGCCACGTCGTCCGGACGTTTGGCAAAACCTTCCCAATTAGTGTCGTCTAAAATCCAACTCCGTGTCGAACTCGAAGTAGCTTGACCTAGCCTCCGGACGGTGTGGCTCGGTTGTCCGGACAGCTACAATGCTGAAGCTTCTAGACACTTTGGGGCATCCGGACGCCTTCAAAGGCCCATCCGGACGGTTGCATAGGAATCGACCATTCTAACTTGAAAATTACATGAAATCTTCATGGACATCTTCTAGAAACTTGTGATCAGACACAAGGCATGAAATGAGACACTGTCCATATTACTTGAAGACTTTGAATAGAACCGAAATCCTGTTAAAAAGCAACCGTTACATAAAAGTGTTTTCGTCAACCAGAATGTTGCCAATATAAAATACTAACACATCTGGGTATAAACGACGAAAAATAGTAAATTAAGATTTAGGGGTAATTACCTTTTTCCCCCATCAACTACCAGCCATTGTCAACATGCCCCCATGAACTGACACCTCGACCAAAAGAGAGCATCCAACTACCAACTTTACACACTTTGCCCCCTTTCGTCAGTTTAATTTGTAAAAAGACATAAATGCCCTCAACTTTTTTAAACATATTAATTTTAATATTTTTTTATTAATTACTGTTGGAGGGCATTTTGGTCTTTAAACCAAAATTAACGCCCAAAAATGGAATATTCCGTCCAAGTTAACGGAATTCCTTGATGGAAGGGGGCAAAGTGTGTAAAGTTGGTAGTTGGATGCTCTATTTTGGTCGAGGTGTCAGTTCATGAGGGGCATGTTGACAATGGCTGGTAGTTGATGGGGAGAAAATGTAATTACCCTTAAGATTTAATAAATTAAGTAGCAATTTAAATAAATATTTTGGTGAAATTAGATTGAGCAATGTGAGGCTAGTAGGTATTTGATCGAAAATAGGAGAAAATCTCAAGCTAAGAACCTTATAATTTCGATTTAGGTGTGTCGCATTCAAACGGAATGGAACCAAGTTCGAATGGAAGGAATTTCCACTTGCCATTTGGAATTTCGTGTGAGAAAAGATTTGGCAGTCAAGATTGAATCCTGAGCATGTGCGTTCAAACGCAAATGGAGTCTCCACATGGCAGAGGGTCGTGTGTGTGGGAAAAAAAAATGGACGGTCCATATTGATCTTTGGGAAAGGTGTGTTTGAACGGAACGACATCTCTACATGTTGAAAAGTTTGCGAGTTAGGTGAGATTGGATGCTTGTTTAATGATGGCTGTTTTATCGTGTTTGAATGGAGGTTTGTCACGTTCGAATGGAATTGTATAGTAAACATAACGTGAAACAAAATGAGAAATTTTATTTTCTCCCTTCATTCATTCCAACAAAATAGAAGGAAAGGGAGAGAGCGATAGGGAGAGAGAGAGGTTCTAGAGAGAGAAAGAGAAGTTATGAGAAAGATGAAAGAGAGCTTGGAGATAGGCTTCCCAAAAGTAAGGTTCTAATTGAGTTTCTCTTTGTTTAAACAGGTTTTTTGATATATTAAGATTGGTATTTTGTTAAATGGAAGAGTAGTATGGTGAGTTTTAGTAATATCTCCATTTGTCACTCAACGTGTAGAGTTAGGTGTGACGCAATGTTGGCCGATGTCATTTAATGAAAAACTTGATTGATCCAATTTAATTGGATTGATCAAAATGCACATAAATCACACAAAATTTCTATTTAAAGAGGTTGAAGATGAACAAAATTTTCATTAGCCTCTTTAACTAACCTTTAATTTTTATAAAGCTCTACGAACTGATAGCCGTGATACTTACCCGTCAAACTATCAATTTGTTGCATTTAAGATACTTCATTTTTTTTTTACCAAAAAATACTCCATTTTTGGCTACCATTTATTTGAATGGAAAAGTGGTCACACACGTGTCCACTTTTCTATCGGTCTTCATATAATATTCTTTATTTTTTTAAAACCAAAATAATAGAAAAACTTTTTTTTTTTTTTAAAAAACGAAATTAAAAAAGAAAAAAGAAAAAAAAAAAGAGTAAATCGCAAAGGGCCGATTCAAGGCCAAGTTCCCAGTCACAGACTCGCTACCTTCTAGAAAAATACACAAAATAGCCCGCCTTACAAAACCCAAGAAGAAATTCAAACACACGGCCAGAGCGTTTGAGAGAGGGAGATGCCAAGGAACGAATGGAAAGCGAAGTCTGGAAGGAAGGCACTGAAGGACGTATCAAATAAACACAATGGTGGAAGGTTCTCCAAATCCCTCAATTCGAAGAAGAAATTCTCGGAGAAGACCAGCGAGGATTTGTCTACGCTGGGCGAAGAAGACGACGCGCTCGACCGCCTCCTGCTCGTCCAGTCCGATCTCTCCTCTCTAGTCCACCAGGTAACGCTCTAAGCGAGAGAGAAAGAGATCCCTCAGGATCTGTTTGGTTTTCGGGAATCGTGAGTGTAAAATGAAGGGAAAAAGGACTTAATGTGTGCTTTTATATCTTTAAAATCCCAAAGGAATTTATTAATATTCTGTTTTTTCCTTTTTGAAAGAATCTAATAAGCTTCAAATGAATGACAAAGTTAGAGTTCATTTCAAATTATAGAAAACACATTATATACGTACTTGGATCTTATAGTCTAACAAATCTTGTTATTCTTGTGATTTGGTTTTGTTTCTTGATTTCTTGAACTGTCTTCTATGGACTTTGTTTTGGTAGGTGGGAAAAAGAGAGGGTTTGTTTGAGAATGTATAGGGAAATTCTTAATGAAGGGTTTGTTTGAGGCGCGATTTTTATCTAAATGTTTTTGATGGAATGTATTGGCTATTTTATACTTCATCATTCTAGTTGGTAGTCTGGTTATTGGTTTAATTGGTTCCTCTTTCATATGGTTTCCATTTTGTTCTGCAAATGCATTTTGAGTTATCTATACTTTCGTTATGCATGTTGAGGTTTGAGAACTTTTACTTGGCTCGTTTTGTGTTAGAATATAAATTAAATTATTAAATTCATCTATTCCTATCAGCTTAAGCTTTTGAGATACATGGTGATTTAACATGGTATAGAGCCAAAGGTTATGAGTTCGAATCTTGATTCTGTCATTACCTCTCATTTCAATTAGATATCTCGCGTGTTGGGCCTCACTAATTAAGAGAGTTTGAGCCTACACTTAAAGAGGAGTGTTAGAATATAAATTAAATGATTAAATTCACATTTCCTATCAACTTAAGCTTTTGGGATAAGTGGTAATTTGACATAATTTAACATGTTGCTCATTTTTATAACTGAACTCCGAGTTGCTTGGCATTTCTTAAGAGAAGATATTTAAGTGGTCAAAATATGTAGATTTTTGAAATTGGGATATTGGGATCTCGATCTTTTCAATCTATGTTTGATTGACTGAGAAATGTCTGTGTTTTCTTATCATCTAATAATGTTTGTAAGCAATACGATTGTGCTTGTGATTTGATGCAACTTCAGCGTTGCTTCTTTTTTTGAGAGGGGGAGGAGGGGGATTGTTTGTTTGAGAATTTTGGAATGAATGGTAACATTGCCTGTTGTAAATTCCCAATTTTTACTTTTCATCTTTGCTTAAACATAGTTAATGCGGCTCTAAGAACCATAGCATTATGGAATAAGATGAAATAAACCAAGAAGGTAGTGTATATGACGATAACATGGATTTTAAATTGGTCATTCATTGAAGTTCTTCATGTGTAATTTTGAGCCCTCTTGGTTCCGTCTAGCAAATTTTTCTTCATTTTAGCAACAAATTGTAATTAGGGCTAGGACACCTATTGGACACAAACGTGCATGTTATTTATTTTTCTTCCAACTTTGTTCTTACTATTAAAAAAGCATGTGTTTCTCACATGCAAAAGGACACATGGCATTTTTATAGACTGAGTTGGAGGACCCTCCAAATTGGAGGAAATCTTTTTCTGTAAGTAATAGAAACATTCAGTGATAGAGCTAGAAAATTTTTTAGGAGGACCAAGGCCATATGTTGATCACAAATGCTAGTTGAAAATTGGTAATAATGTGGTCACTAGGTGACACACGTTACAAGCTGATCCATCATTGTATATGTGCCACATAAATTTGAAACCTATGAGTATGAGTAGCAATTGGCCAATACTTTGTATTGATATAATAATTTTAGCTTCATGAATTGATAATCCATATTAATGAAACAATGTAAATTAATAGAATATATAAAAATGGCACCCATACTTTGATATGAACATATATCTCAATACCCATAATTTGAAATATAGTATTGCAATGTGAAAAAGAGTTATCATTGAACTGTGAAAAGCTATTACAAAAATCCAGGGGCCCCATAGCACCCGTAGTCCCCCCTCTTGCCATTGATGACATCACCATGTCGCCATGCCCAAGATGACCTCGGAAAATTGGAATGCTGTGTGAATATGTTTGCGATGGTTCAGGTCAAACAGTCATGTCCTAGTATTTGGAAGATCTGGTTAATGTGTTAACTGTTTTTTCTTACGTTGTTGAGGTTAAGATATATGTGAGTAGAGTCTTTTGAATCTATATATGATAATTGAGTGGTGTTTGAAATCACTGCCTGTTGAAAGTGGAGTCTGTCCCAGCTTTAAATTTCATTGATTCTATACTATATTTCAGTGGCAGCAGTTCTGTGCATATTATTTTTGAGGGTTTCTGTGAACCTTCTTAAAAGATTTTACTTTCAGTTTACAGATATTTTTGCTGGTCAAATAATTTATATATGCATTTCGCCACAAACTTCAATGGGCTGCTATTTTGTTTGGAGAAGTGTCAACTTTTTTCCAGTAGGAATAGATATATATGCTTTACACTGCTTTACTGTGGTGAACCACTTATCATTTAACTTGTTTCTGCTCAACCACTATTATCTGTTATTTGACAGTGAATGAACATGCTTGTTATGCTGTTCTCATTGCTCTTAAATTCTTTGATGCGAGTTGCTAGATTATGCATGAATTGATGTATGTAATGGCAGATTGATGAACTCGTTGTGCAAGCATTTAAACTGAAGGCAACCAGCAAACACGGGAGAAAAGAAATTGAATCTTTCACGCATTTCTTGTCTGAAATGCTTTACTCTTTAAAGGTTAATCCTTCTGTCATTTCTGTCACTATATCCCACTTCCGTACCTTTTTTTCTTCCCCTGATATGGACTACCATCTTCTCTAAATGCAGCCATGGTTCCCCAGATTTCAGAAGGTGCTCTCCAGTCCTATGGAATCTGAGAATCAGCTGGGACAGACTGGCGCAAGTAAAATAGTGTCTTCGACTAATGAAGTTGAAAGCAATGCTCCTGACAGTCCAGAGCAAAGCAAGTTGGATTCTTTGATCTCTCCTTCTCCCCTTGTGTCATGGCGTGCTGACTGCACTATTGATAGAGGTAGACAGATGTTTCTGCTTACACCTCTTCCTATATCAAAAGCTCTATCATCCAAACATCAGGGCCCATCTAAATCAGTATTTGAAAGGATTACGTCCATTACTACTACTGTGCCACCATCTTTTTTTACTATTTCAGGAGATATAAATGATAATTTACTTGAAGGTGTACCTATAAGGCCAACACCTAGTAAGCCTTCTGATTCTGCCGTGACTGAAAAGGAAAACACCTTACAGTCTGAATTTGTGTCTTCACCCATGCTTTCTAAACGAGACTGCTCCATGCTTGTTATGACTCCATGCATGAAAATGTCACCTCTAAAATCTTGTGTATTGCTTGAACCTATATCCGAGTCCTCTCATCAAGGCAACCATAGGTTCCGTAAGTCCACCCCATTTCCTTTTGGCATTCATTGCAGTTCACAACTTTCCGAATCCTCTGACAGTGATGCTTCTGAGGGTCTCGCTTTAAAGTATCCAGAGCTCTTAGGGATTCAACAGGCTTATAAACCAGGAATTGGAAAGAAAAAGGTAGAAGCATCACCAGATTGGTTTGTTTCACCTCCTAAGACTTGTGTTTTACTCAACCCACCTGATGAGAAATCATTGAAGAATGCAGCCGATGACTGCCAGATGCCTATAACGTCTGATGTTTTCAATCAGCAAATTAACTCGATTTTATCAAAGGAAGACAACGTTCAATGCGGCTTTCAGCAAACCAACAAATCTTGTAACCAAGGTATTGTTTGCTTGTTTGTGATTTTTCCCCCCCTGTTCTTTTGGTCAACTGAGTTAGCATGTTAAACATGATATACAAAGTAAAAGTTTCTCTTTCTCCACAGAACCTCGTGGTGGTAATTTAGCATCCATGGATAGCACTCCAATGTGGAAGGGACCTGAAAGCACTATCTGCAGAGGCAAAGTTGCGGGTGAGAATACTCTAAAGAAAGAGTTGTGGACAAAGTTTGAAGCAGCATCTACCCATGGCCCCCGTCTTAATGTCTCTGTGCCCCAAAATACTGCTCAGAGAGGATTTCTTGACTTACTGGATGAGGTCTCTTGTGACGAGTGAAGTTAGCTGCATGTGGGTTCGAGCTGGCAAAACATAAGAGAATTTTTGAATCGTAAATGGCAGATCATGTTGTATGTTAGAAGTATTTAGGGCTCAGTAATTGGCTTCTTGATGTAATGGATGTGTTGCTTCTGACACAAACCTGATATGTTGTAGTAAAAAGAAAATGAATTACCCAAAATACTAAAAACCTCCAAATTAAACAGGGTGCCATGAAGAAAATTGGATTGACTCCGAGTAGCTGCCGGACAAAAATGACATTGCATTACTTAATTTTATATCAAGATCATAGAGAATTACGTTTGTTAATCTCTTGACTCTTGATTTATTGGCAAGTTGTACCCTAAAACAAAAATGTACCAAATTTGAAAATTGTATAAGTTTGTTATGATAAAATCCCAAATGGATTATTCCAGTTCCCTACACGAAATCACACTTTGAGTAATGTTACACGTACACAAATATATCGTAAAGCTGATTTGATAAAGTTTATTTCTTTTTTTTTGATAAGTAAAACCTGAAAAATACGCAATTTGTGTTAAAAAAAAAATATTTATTAAAACTTGCCGTGTTAACTTTGTAGGATAGTAATAAGATATTTATGTGGTATATAATATTAATTAATAGTTAAAACCAAATCAAGAAAAAAAAAAAAAAACTCTCAGTATATTTTGCGTAGCCCACCCAAAAGCCAAGGGAGAAAACAGAAAAACACAAAAATCAGAATGCAGAACAAATAATATAAAACAAACAGTCCTTCTACATAAACCGTATTCCTTTTCGGTCGCTTTTCTGCTTCTAGCCTCTGAGCTCTGAGGGCGCGTTCAGTTCGAACTCCCAAAACCCTCTCTCTCTCTCTCTCTCCGAAACTCCTAAAACCCATTTTTGTTTGGCTTGGAATGACAGAACCGAGCCAGTTGAGTCAGCTCATTGAGTCGTTCGTCGACTCGTCTCGCTCCCCGAGTCAGCAGGTTCACTCTCTGCTTCCTTCTGCTCCAAATTGTCGACTTCCATTGTGAATTATCTTTCACTATTAAGTTCTTTAATGCCTTGTTAGTTGCCGAGAAAATTAATGCAAATGTAATAGCAATTTTCGAATTTGGACTAATTTACGTGGTTATATGTGTTAAGTCAATCACAAATCTCTGCTCAAGCTACCGTAATTCAAAAAATTATTTGAACGAAGTGAAAAGAGTATTTATCTACTAACTTTGGTTCTTATAATATTCAAGTAGATGTTTCCCTATTTTGTTATTGGGGCAAAAACTATGATGGGTGTGGTGTGTGATTATTTTGCTGTACGTGGTCATATCTACACCATATTTTTGGAATAAGCGATCGTATTTTTCTCAAATGAAAGACTCGGGTGCCTCGAGTACATTGCTTGCAAGCACAAAACTTTACAGAATGTCGGAAAGGATGCATTCGGTTACTTGGCCGTCATGAGTTGAAAGAGGTTAGGTTCGTCACAGCCGAGAGAGAGAGGGAAGCCTATATGTGTGTTTGTGTGATTCTAGATTGTTTTATGTTTTCTTACTTGTAAAAAAAAATGTTTTATGTTAAGGTTATATATATGATATCCAGGGACGGAACTAAGATTTTTTATTTGACGGGGCCAACGAAGAGCCAAGCCTAATTTTTAAACAAAAAATGGGCATATATTTAATTTAAAAACATTTTTTTATAAGAAATTTTGAAAAACAATGGGGCCAATGCCCCCTGTAGTCTTAATGTGGTTCCATGGCACCATACACGTTGATGCCACCAATAATTTGGCTTGTAAGCTTTTATATGTATGGAATAAATCGGACAGCAAGAAGGGATATGATCATGCTATGTTGCTAAACATTTGCTCTTGTTGGTTTTTTTTTTTGAATTAGGTTGGGAAAGTTTTAATTTCAATATGTTTAGCATTGCTCAACACCAACTACCAGTGCAATCTTTTATGATAGCTGCTTTGTTCAAATGGACCGTTTCTGTTGATTAGTCAATTTATTTTTATAGAACTTCTACATCAGGTTTAGTTTATGTTTTGGTTTGTTGTAAGATAGGTTAAATTTATTCAGTGTATGAGCACTGCAGGCTGCTAGCTTGGACACAATTGCTTCTCTTGTGAAGAATGATGTATTAACTATGCAAGAACTGGTATGCTTCACTTGCATCATTAGTTTTGTTTAGTACTATAAATCCAATGCTAGTTGTTTATTTGTATGTTTCTCTTGTTCATCAATTTACTATTTTGGTTTATATTTAGGTCAAAGAGATGGAAATGTATTTGACTGTTACAGATAACGTCCTTCGTGCGAGAGGTACCTTTAATTTATGTTACGATAAGTTGGATTGCATGATTTGTTTTCTATATATATATATATATATATATATATGTAAAAGAAATTCATTAAAAGCAGAAGGGGCGCAACCCAAGTACGCAGGAAGTATATACAAAAGAAACACCCAGTAATCAAGAGTGAGAAAAAAGAGAACAAAAATCAGCATAGCTAGAGATATTGAGAAAGATCCACTCAAATAGGGATTTAAAAAAACAAGTCCATAGATCCAAGCTCGTTCTCTCTCGATCATCGAAGCTTTGAGCATTCATTTCTCTCAATATGCACCACATTAAAAAGGAAGGAATTGCGTTCCAAACGATATTGATATCATTTTGGCCGACCCTTCTATTCCAACATGCCTAAAGATCCACCACCAGTCTAGGCATAACCCACTCTAGCCCAAACATCTGAAATACCATGATCCACAGCTCTCTCATGACATCATGTTGAATAAGAAGAAGATCCGTAGTTTCGCCATTCTTTTTACACATACAAAAACAATCTATCACTATGATGTGACGCTTGTAGAGATTATCCAAAGTGAGAATTTTTCCAAGGGAAGCTGTCCAAGTAAAGAAAGCCAACCTCAAATGAGCCTTAGTCCTCCAAATGCTCTTCCAAGGGAAAGAGGGGTCAACGTTAGGAAGAAGAACCTTGTAAAAACCTTAAAAGGTCTTCTTTTTGAAGGGGTCCAACAAAGCCTATCATTGCCCTCCTGACCCACCTTCCAATCATGCACAAACTTGGTGAAGTGAATGTCCCAATGAATCGTATCATTGCTAACACTCCTAAGGCCAGCCACCATTGCATCCCTATTCCTTGCAAGGCAAAATAATTCCGGAAAAGATTCCTTCAAAGGACGACCTCCACACCATAAATCATGCCAGAACCTGGTACGAGAGCCATTACCCACCTTCACACTAGTAAAACTAGAGAAAACATCCCACCTCCATGCTAATGTGTTTCCAACAACTCACCCCATAAGCTTCAATGGCCCCCTTAGTACACCATCCACCCGCCAAACTTCCATACTTCTTATTCACGATCTGACGCCAAAAGGCCTCTCGCTCCACAACAAACCTCCATAACCACTTACCCAATAGAACCTGATTGAAAGTAGTCAAGCTCTAGATCCCTAGCCTTCCAAGCTGAATAGGTATTTAAATAAATCACTTTAAAGATTGAATTGAGTACTCAAAGTTTACGAGCAAGTAGCCCTTTGTGCTAGTATATGCAATAACTTGTTTAAAATACATATAGATGTATGGATAGTCCCTTTTAGATATTTGCATGGAAAAGTTCTGTCTTTCTTTTTATTTTTTTCCCGCTGTTTGGTTGGCTGCTGGGGGGTTGTGGGCATTATAATTTAACCATACAATTCAAATTGTTTATAAGTTCTTATATTCCTTAAAGGAAATGAAATCAGTGCCTGACAGTTTAATCCTTTACAGGTATTCTTCTCCTTGGGGAAGTGGTTGCATGTCTTCCATCAAAGCCACTAGACAATACTACTATACATAGCTTGATGGCGTTCTTCACCAACAGATTGGTGTGTAGAAATTTTGGTTCTGCAGCATCATTTACATAGAAAACATTTTGATTTCTAATTTCTGATTCTGATCTTGTAGTTTCATGCTTATGACTTCCACCTCTTCCTGTTCTTCTTGTTTTTTCCTTTTAATCTCATTTCTTCACTATTTTTCTGACCTTTTCTTTTCAATTTTTTTCCTTCTAAAATGTTCCTGGCATGCGCGATTTTATAATGTGCCTGGAGCCTTGGACAGATGTTGCTCCATTGGGTTGTCTTGTTGTATTTACATATTTTACAGATTTACTTATTTCAGTCAATATTTTTCTTAATTCTGTGGATAGAAACATATTATTAACTCTTATCAGGAGTCGATTACAAAAATATGTGTTATTAATACCCTATGTTTCTTATTATTGAGATTGTTAAATAATTCTTAACGGAGTTCAGGCACTTATTTTTATATATAAAAAATGCTTTCTACATCTGTCATACTATGGGAACTGCTTAGTGCTCTGATCACTAGAAGTCTTGGTGTCATCTTTGGGGTACAGGACCACTTTATTCATTCTCAGAGTTAGATGGTTCTCAGAAGTTTCATCGACACTGCTTGAGTTAGATGGTTCTGGGGTTGTATTTTTAATTTCTTCTTCCTCTTGTTTAGATGGGTCTTCTATTTTGAAGCCTTTCTTTTAGTAAGTTGATGGCATGGGGGAAGGGCTCTTCCCAAGAGAGCAGGTTTGTGATTTTGATCCTAGTTCAGAGGTTGCATTTGTTTTCATCATAGTTAATCATGTGAACATAATGTTATATGTGTAAAGAGAGCTTGAACTTGGTTGGTCATTTTTATATCACCCCCCTTTTATCTTTTTGGCTATGGCATTATTGGATTGCGTTGGGGTCTTACAATCATGATGGAAGATGCTTTTCATTTGTACTTGGGAATTTGGATAGCTGCCCTTTTTGACATTTTTTTTCTTCTTCATGTGTATGGATAGAGTAGCATATACATATCCTTTTAAAATTTGGTTGTTCTTGGATCATTCTGTCAAAGGGAGTTCAAGTGGAGTCTCTTTTCCTGATTTCTTTCTTCTGTTCTTTTCTTTTCGGACACTTTGTGATAAGAGCTGTCAGTACCTAATAGGCACTCATCTGAGACACAATGTAGGTCTTAACAGATCAGGATATGCCCCTAAAGAAACATAGCTGTGCATGACCAGCTTTGATCATGTTCAAGGTTATTCTTTAAAAAAACAAGTTGAAGCCCTAATGTGAGGCTTATTATATCATTAGGTGTTTGTCCAGTTGAATGTTCATTTGAATAATAATTAATATTCATTCATGGGAATTTATGTTTGTTTAACTCTATTCGCATAAACATCTACATGTGTCTGTATATATATATATATGTGTGTGTGTGTGTGTGTTCTCTATTTGTAATTTTTTCCATTAAGGAGGGTATCTTTCATGGTCATATGGTAGTATATATGATTGAAGGGATAAAAAATCTGAAGACTACTTTACACTCTCTCAATCTTAAATACCCTCTCAAATTGACAAATACCAATGAAGTTTCTCTGATGATTCCTGATTTTAGGGGATTTTCTTTTCTCATATGGTTTTTTTTTTGGTCTTTTCTTAATATGGTTTGTTATTTCAGAGCTGTTTCTATTGGTTTAAGGCCTGGGGTTTTGTCTTCAACTCACTCTGCCCTTGAGATTCTTATTGTTTAATTTTTATTTCTCGCTTAATATTTGAAATTTTAGGATTTTTTCCTCATATGATAAACAAAGATTGATATTTTATGGTCTTTTCCCCCTTTGGATGAGAGCTACAAACATTTTTCCAGATTAGGTTCTATATTTTGGTAATTTAGAGTTGTTTCTTATTAGTTTGGAGAAGAGGATCTTCCCTTCAGAGTACCTCATCGTCTTCTATGAATTTTGTACTGTATTGCAACATCGAAGTAAAATAGATGATACATATATATATATATTTTTATCTCAGGCAGATTGGAAAGCTTTACGTGGTGCACTTGTTGGTTGCTTGGCACTAATGAGGAGAAAAAGTACTGCTGGTATGGTGACTGGCACTGATGCAAAAGCAGCTGCCCAGTCTTATTTACAGAACCTACAGGTGCAGTCTTTAGGACAGCATGATAGGAAGGTAATTGTTTTTCTCTCTCTCAACTAATTGTCAATGGTGGCATCAAAATTTTAAAATCTAGACCAGATACCTACCTATCCAATGCCTTAACATCAATTTCGAAGTTTTTTGACTTTACTATAATGTTCTTGCAGCTGTGCTTTGAACTTCTGGAGTGCCTGTTGGAACGCTACCCCAGTGCAGTTGCTCCACTGGTATCATTTGCTGTCTCTATTTTATATTCAACTTATGTTGTCCCGTTTTGTAGCATTGGTATTATTTTCATACATGCTACTATAGAAATAGATCTAATACTTTCTCCATTTAATTTTGGAAAAAATCAAATTTAACTCCTATGTTTTCATGCGATTTCAATTTAATCCCTGAGTTTTCAATTTCGACAATTAGGTCCTTAGATTTTTTGCTAGTTTCAAATAGGTCCCTTTGTCAATCTACGGTCCAATTAACTAACAGCATGTCACGTTAGACCAATCAATGAATGCCACATGACTCTCATTTGTCATGTACCAATTGTACGTGCCACGTGCCACGTGCCACAATTATCCTTCTTGAACAAATGAGCTGGAGGCAGAAGTCAAAGGCCCTTTGGTTGAGAGAGGGGGATAAAGGCACTAAATTCTTTCACCGAGGGGCAAATTCGCATCAAATAAATAACTCCATGGATTCTTTAGTTGTTAGTGGGCCTATGTCTTTTGATTCTATAGAAATAAAGGAGGATATTGTGCAATTCTACAATTGGCTGCATTCCGAACAATTTAGTTGCCGACCAAAATTTGATGGCCTTTCATTCCTTTCCATTGATGCGGATGAGAGAAATTGGTTGGAAAGATATTTTGAGGAGAGTGAAGTGTGGGCGGTGGTGAGAGATTTGAATGGTGAGAAGGCCCAAGCCCTGATGGATTCTTTATGGCTTTTTTCTAGAAGTGTTGGGAGGTTTTGAAAGAGGACATCATGGAAGTTTTCAAGGAGTTTCATTGTTGAGGAAAGTTTGAGAAGAGCATTAATGTTACTGTTGTGTCCCTTATCCCTAAGAAAACCTGTGCCGTGGACATTAAAGACTTCCGTCCTATTAGTTTGGTAGGTGGTGTTTATAAAATTATTTCTAAGGTCTTGGTAAACAGGTTGAAATTGGTATTGGGAAAGATTATTTCAAGTTCACAGAATGCGTTCAATCAGAGGTAGACAAATTCTGGATTTAGTTCTGGTAGCTAATGAATGTCTGGACACTTAGATTAGATCTGGGGAACCTAAAGTGTCGTTGAAATTGGACTTGGAAAAGGCTTATGATCATGTTCATTAGGAGTTTCTATTATACTTATTGAAGAAATGTGGCTTTGAGGAGAAATGGAGAGCTTGGATAGCGCCTTGTATTTTTACGGTGATGTTCTCCATTCTTATTAATGGTTCTCCTCCTGGATTTTTTAGCAGTTCTGGTGGATTGAGGCAGGGAGATCCGTCATTGCTGTTATTGTTTGTGGTTGTTATAAAGGCATTGAGTAGAATGTTGTCTGCTACAGTGGATAAAGGACTTCTATCAGGATTTTTGATGGGATTGAGGAATAATGAAGAGTTGATAGTGTCTCATCTATTGTTTGTGGATAATACTCTAATTTTTTGAGGCAAATTGTGAACAATTCCATCATCCGCGATGTGTATTTTTTTGTTTTGAAGTGGTTTCGGGGTTGAAGATTAATTTGGCTAAATCAGAGCTAGTTCTTGTGGGTGATGTAAAAGGTTTGGCCCGTATTATTGGTTGTAAAGTAGCATCTTTGCTGATGAAGTACTTGGTCTTCTTTTGGGAGCTTCTTACAAGTCTAATACTATTTGGAATGACATTATTGAAAAAATGAAACACCGTTTGGCTGGTTGGAAGAGGCTTTATCTGTCTAAGGGTGGTAGGTTGACTTTGATAAAGAACACTCTTTCTAATTTTCCTACTTATTATTTGTCTCTCTTCCCTATTCCTGTAGGTGTTGCTAATAGGCTTGAAAAAATTCATAAGGATTTTTTATGGGGTGGAATTGATGATGAGTTTAAGTCCATTTGGTGAATTGGTTGCAAATTTGTATTTCGATAAAATCATGTGGTTTGGGGGTAAAAAAACCTGATTCGTTCAACTGAGCTCTTTTGAAAAAATGGTTATGGCGTTTTGTTACGGAAGGGAGGCTTTGTGGAGATCGGTGGTGGAAATTAAGTATGATAGTTTAAGGGGAGGTTGGGGGTCTAAGGAGATAGTGAGGCCTTGGGAGTGTGGAAATAGATAAGGAGGGGGTGGGAAGTGTTCTCTAGATTGGTTGGATATGAGGTGTGAAATGGATCTAAGGTAAGATTTTTGCATGATTTGTGGTGTGGGGAACAATCCCTAAAGATCTCTTATTCAGACTTATTTAGTATTGTACGTTATAAGGATGCTTGCAGTTCTGAAGTAAAAATCTTCAATGGAATATATTTTTTACCAAGCCAATTCATGATTGGGAGGTGGGTTTGGTCTCTTCTTTCTTTGAGTTGTTGTATTCTCTCAAAGTAAGGCAAGGAAGATAGGATAAGCTTTGTTGGATCCCTTTCAAAAGGAGAATGGTCCAAGTGAGGTCTTATTATCAAGTGTTATCCATTGTTGCTAGTTCTCATTTTCCTTGAAAGAGTATTTGAAGAGTTAAGGCTTCTTCAAGAGTGGCTTTCTTTGTCTAGATGGCGGCATTAGGAAAAATCTCGACTTTGAATAACCTGAGGAAAAGGAACGTCATAGTGGTGGATTGGTGTTGTATGTGTAAGAAGAAGTGGGGAATTCGTTGATCACCTACTTCTTTATTGTGAAGTAGCAAGAGAATTATGGAGTTCACTTTTCCATTTTTTTTTTTTATATTGATTGGGTTATGCTTGGAAGGGTGAGAGAGTTTTTGGTGAGTTGGTGAGGTCAGGTGGGAAGCCGTAAGGTTTTGGAAGTTTGGAGGTTGGCTTCTTTGTGTTTAATGTGGTGTATTTAGAGATAGTGAAATGCGATGAGCTGTTTGGAGATTGGCTTCTTTGTGTTTAATGTGGTGTGTTTGGAGACAGCGGAATGCGATGAGCTTTGAAGATCGAGAGACTTCGGTGGTTGAGCTGAAAAATATTATGTTCAAATCCCTCTACACATGGATAAAAGTGTTGAATAGTTTGCCATGTTCTAGTTTTCACAAGTTTTTGGATTTTGGTTCGTCTTTTTCTTCCTAGTAGGGGGTTTATCTTGTATATTTATTGTGTACTAGGGTTGTCCCTTTGCTATTTTCTAATAAGATTGAATTACTTATCTTTATTTATTTATTTAGGGTATATTTATAATTTAAAGTAATTGTACCACGTGGTACGTTCAGTTGGTGCATGACGTGTTAAATGAGAGCCACATGACAATAATTGATTGATTTGAAGTGGCATACCGTTAACTAATTGGATGGTAGGTTAAGTGAGGGATTTATTTGAAATTAGAGGAAAACCTAAAGACCTAATTGCCGATATTTGAAACAGGGACTATAAAATTGCATGAAAACCTAGAGACCCAATTTGATTTTTCCCTTTGATTTTAAAATATAGCAGTGTTGTGGTGGATGGGTGGTGTTGTATGTGCAAGAAGAGTGAGGAGTCTATTGATCACTTAATGATTCTTTGTGACTCCCAAATGATTCTTTGATAAGAAAAATTCATCTTGAACTCAAAAGCTTTTTTCTTAGTATTAAGTAGACTTGCTAAGAAACTCTCAGTTCATATATGGTTGCTGTAAAAATGGGAGTCACTATATTCTAAAAAAAATTGATTAGTAATTTTAAGAATATAGTGACTCCCATTTTTACAGCAACCAAATATGAACTGAGAGTTTCTTAGCAAGTCTACTTAATACTAAGATAAAAGCTTTTGAGTTCAAGATGAAATTTTCTTGATCAATGAAGAACTATGTCGGTTAGTTTCTTGAACGTGAAAAGAACCCTTTATCTTGTCTCGTAGTTTATTCTATAACTGTGTGATTGATGTTAGTTTCCATAATGAGTGTCAAAGTTCTTCTATGCATCTACACCGAGCCTGCAAAGTTGTAGTTTAAACTAATAATGTAAAATCATAATTGAACATGTCTAGCTTGGCACTGGAATTTATATTAAGGCTGACTTCACATAAAGTCTTTTATCCCAAAACTATAAGCTAGTTGTTAGTCATGTAATATTAAAATCCTTTAGATCATCCAAATATGGGTTGTTGCTGCCATTGTGCAATTATTTGTTCCTCCTTGCTGCAACTTTGCTTCATGGCCTCTTCATGCGACTTGACCTTTATAATCTCTCTCTCTCTCTCTCTCTCTCTCTCTCTCTCTCTCTCTCTCTTTGTGTTAAACTACACACACACACACAAGGCGCCATCAAACTATCTATTAGAATTATTAAAGTCGTCCTTCTGGTGTCTCATTTGTAAATATTTCTCTTCAACATACTTCATCCTTTCTGTATTTTGACATTAATCTTGTTGTCATTTGTTATTTAGGGCGATGAGCTTGTTTATGGAATCTGTGAAGCTATTGATTCAGAAAAGGATCCTCAATGCTTAATGCTTACATTTCATATCGTTGAAATTTTGGTGCGGCTATTTCCAGATCCATCTGGTCCACTTGCAAGTTTTGCTGGAGATCTTTTTGAAATTCTGGGCTGTTACTTTCCTATTCATTTTACACATGTAAGCCAGACGTATCGCCTTCAAGTTTGTTGCATCTTTTCTTATTTCTCTGCATATGATTCTTTGGCCTTAGCTATTTTTCAACAATTTCAAGCTGCAAGTCGTGTTAGTTTAAGAATTGCATTATGTCTTTCCGTGAAAAATATGTATCTTGAATTTCTTTGGCCTCCCTTGAAAATGATAAGTGATGCATGTGAGCTTTGTTTTTGGGTTGGCTGTCCTAACTTAGGATGCTTTCTCGTATGACCTGAAAGTATACGGAGTTTGATTGTTATTAAGATCCTCTTCTGTACCTGATAAGCAATTAAATTCTAAATCACCCCGTTGAGCATGGCTATTGTGCTCTGAAAGACAGTTAGGATTCTTGTTTATGTTTGTATGTATGTATTGGTCTACTTCTGGTATGCATTTGTTGAGAAAATTTCCTTATGTCAGTTGAATCTTCAAAGTAGTTGCTTGATTGTAATTGATTAGTTGATCTATTTGACCTGTTCTTGACTTTAATGCTGTTCTGATCTGTAATCTATGGGGTTTTTTTTTTTTAATTTGTTTTTTTTATAAACAAATGACCCACAGTTGCTCATACATTGCCAATTTGATTCAATAACCTTAAAACTATCTTTTAGAGGTGACTAATGATGTTATCATGTGATTTAGCAATGATCTATCGTAGTGAAGGTTGTAATGTGATTTAACAATGATCTCCTTTGTAATCTATTGCGTTTTTTCGTTCTTGCTGATCTATAGTGAAGGCTGATCTTATGAAAGTCTTTCATAACTTCCATGAGCATGAGATGTTCAAGAAGAGTCTCAATGCTACCTTTATTGCTCTCATCCCTAAGAAGATTGGACAGTTGGAAGAAAGGGACTTCAGGCCTATCAGCCTGGTGGGGAGTGTTTATAAGATATTTGCGAAAGTTTTTGCTAGTAGATTGAATCAAGTGTTGGGGCGCTTATTTCAAACGGCCAAAATGCATTTATTGGGGGGAGACAAATCTAGACTCATTTCTTACAGCCAATGAGTGCTTGGACAACAAGCTGAGATAAGGAATTCCAGGTGTTTTGTGCGAACTAGACCTGGAAAATTCTTATGGTCATGTCAATTGGAAATTCCTCTCTTACCTCTTGAGGCGTCTTGGGTTTGGGGCCCTCTCTCGCCCCTACTCTTCATGATAGTCATGAACGCTCTTAGTAGGATGTTCTCTAGAGCGATGGTTAGGGTTTTATTTTTTATTTTTATCAGGTTTTGAGTAGACAACCTCTACGCTACTCCTTTGGAAATATCTCATCTTCTATTTGCAGATGATACACTTATTATGTGTAATGCAGTCAATGATCATTTTCATAATTTGGATCACATTCTTCTGTCTTTGGAGGCAATTGCAAGATTGAAGGTCAATCTCCAAAAATCTGAGCTAGTCGTCGTAGGGGAGATTCCGCATAAAGAAGAGTTGGCCGGTATTCTTAGTTGTAGCATCTCCTCTTCCTCTAAAATACTTGGATCTCTCTCCAGGTGCTCATTTTAAATCAAAAGCCATTTGAGACATGGTAGTCGAGAAAATGGAGAAAAGGTTGACTAGTTGGAAGAAGATCTACTTGTCTAATAGAGGGCGTCTTACTCTCGTTAAGATTACGTTCTCCAGTGTACCTACATACTTCTTATCTCTCTTCCCCTACGAGCAGACAGATACCAGAGCTTAAGCTTCCCTGTTTCATCCAATTCCTTGAGAATCTAAAGACTAGGAGACTGGAGCGCCTTCAAAGAGATTTTATTTGGGATGGTCTAGGCGGGGAGCCCAAAATGCACCTGGCGAATTGGAAGACTATTTGCTCCCCAGTCCCTAGAGGGGGGTTGGGTATAAAAAATCTCATGTTGTTTAACAAAACTCTCCTCGGTAAATGGCTATGGAGATTTGGGCAAGAGGAAAATTCTTTATGGAGACAAGTGATTGTTATGCAGTATGGGATCTAGAGAGGAAGTTGGTGTTCAAATGAAGCACGAGGACCTTACGGGGTGAATCTTTGGTGGAATATTAGAAACAGTTGGGGATCTTTTTCCAATTTTGTATCCTACAAGGTTGGGGATGGTTTCCGCATTCGCTTCTGGCATGACGTGTGGTGTAGAGAAGAGGCTCTTAAGTACTCATTTTCATAATTGTATTCTATAGCCCGTAACAAAGAGGCCCTAGCGTCAGACTAGCAGCCATGGGTTTGTAGTGAATAGCTATTATAAAATGTTATAGTCAAGTGAGCATTGTTCTTTCCTCTAGAAAAGTTTTTGGAAGGTAAAGGCCCTTCCTCGCATTGCTTTCTTCTTATGGACAACAACAAAGGGTTGAATCCTCACGGTTGATAACCTTAGGAGACGGGGTTTCTCTCTAGCTAAATGGTGTTGCCTATGCAAAAAGAATGAGTAGACTATTAATCACCTTCTCATCCATTGCCAATATACTATTGATCTCTAGCACTTGGTTCTTAACTTTTTTGGGGTTTCTCGGTTGATGCCTAATAACATCCTAGAGCTACTTCGTTGATGGAGATTTCAGGGGCGGGGACACCCCAAAGAGGCAATATGAAAAGTCAATCCTGCTTTCTTAACGTGGAGCATTTAGAGAGAAAGGAATCAGCACCTTTTTGAGGAATGTGAGTTCAACCTGCTTTCTCAAAAATCCTCTTTTTTGAGATCTCTTTTAAATTGGGTTATCATACTTGTTCCTAATTTTGCCTTAGTGGATCTGGTAGATTTGATTAATTTTTTAGATTGTAGAAGCCTATTGTGTGTTCAACTCTCTGGTATAGCCTTCATGTACGATGGCTTTGCCTCCTTCTTTCAATAAAATTATTATTCATAAAAGAAACAATGATCTATCAGTATTTTCTTATGCATTTTTGACTATGTTCAAGCAAGTGAAAACTAGAATTCATAAATGGGGATTCTTAAAGACATTCAGAAAAATTAGAAACCAATGGTTTTCTCTTCTAATGCCCACACCAGAATGTAAGAGCATTTAAGGACTTAAGCTGCTAACATTGAAGTGGGAGATGGGTCTAGGATCTGATTTTGGCACAACGTGTGGGTTGGAGATATGACCTTGAAGGAAGCCTTCCTGGAGTTGTTTAGCATAGCTTGCTCTAAGGAGGCCTTGGTTGTAGACCGTTTGTAGTTTTCTAATGACACCTATCAGTGGATTGTTAAATTCATCAGAGCCATACATGATTGGGAGATGGAGTTGGTTACCTCATTTTTTGACCTCTTGTACTCTATTGGGCTGAGATAAGGAGGCAAGAATAAGATTTGTTGGACCCCCTTCAAAATGCGGATATTTAAAGTTGGATCTTTTTATGATGCGCTTAGTCCCCCCCGCTGGCTATTCTTTCCCTTGGAAGAGCACTTGGAGAAGCAATGCGCCTTCAAGGGTGGCTTTCATTTGTTTGGACAACAATGTTTGTGATAATTTTGACCTTGGATAATCTAAGAAAAAGGAAATTCATAGTAATGGATTAGTGTTGCATGTGCAAGTAGAGTGAGGAATTCATTGATCATATGATGCTCCATTGTGAAGTAGCTAGAGACTTGTGGGCTCCGATTTTCCATCTTTTCGGATTGAGTGGGTAATGCTCCAACGGGTGGTGGAGTTATTAGCGAATTGGAGAGGTCGGTTTCCTAGTCATCGCAATTTAGAAGCCTGGAGGATGGCCCCCCTTTGTGTGATGTGGTGCATATGAAAAGAACGCTACTCCCGAAATTTTGAAGATTGCGTGAGAGTAGTCAGAGTTAAAAGGTTTTATGACCCAAGCTCCTTCAAGGGCGGCCTTTTTTTCTTGGTTGGCGGCTCTTGGAAAGACCCTCACCTTGGACAACCTCAGGAAGCGCCATGTTATTGTGATAAACAGATGTTGCATATGCAAGAAGACTAAGGAGTCCGTGGACCATCTTCTTCTCCATTTTGATGTGGCTTCTGGATTGTGGAATACTATTTTCAGTCGCTTTGGGGTGTCTTGGGTTATGCCTCGACGGGTTATCGATTTGCTTGCTTGCTTATGGTTGTTGGGTAGGCCGATGAGTGCTACGGTGTGGAAAATGACGCCTATTTGCCTCTTTTGGTGCTTATGGAGGGAAAGAAATAATCGGAGCTTTGATGATTTGGAGAAGACCTCAGAGGAGATTTTCCTTTTATCACATTTTGTATCTTTAGACTATGGCTTATGTGTCCTCCTTATCTTTTAGTTTTAATGATTTTCTAGCTCGTTTCTCTAGTTAGGCATTTCCTTTTGTATACTCCAGTGTACTAAGGGGCCTTATGCTTTTAATGAGATTGGCTTATTACTTATCAAAAAGTAGTTCTCGCTTTACTAATTTTTTGGAATTTATGGATTTGTGTTCTCTCTCCTCCCTCTAAGCGGGTGTCTCTCTTGTATACTCATTGTGTTGCACTCCTTTTTACTTTCTAATAAGATTGAATTATTTATATGAAAAATGAAAAACTTACGCGTAGTCTATCTTCCTCGACTTAGTCAAACTTATTTTCAAATGTTAATGCCCAAGGTTTGAAGCCCCGTTTTCTAATTTAACATAATTTTGTATGAATTAATACGTTTTAAAAAAAATACAATCTACATAAGTTACAATGCAAGGCTGTGATTCAACTTATTTGAATCATAAAGTTTCATATTTAAGTATTTCTGCATTAAACTAAATTCATGAAAATTGCTGGACATACAGTACTATGGTGACACTTCACTGTATACTTTCAAACTGGAATAGTTGGTTCGGGTGACACTTCACAGAAATTGTTAAGGTTGCTTTACTTTGACTTTTAGCTGGGTTGAAGCTATTTCAAATTTGAATTAATTTTTCTTCAAGTAAGAAAAAATTTAAAACTGAAACATTAATTTGTATCATAAAAAAGTTTTTTTCTTCCTTTGTGTTAATCTTAAGATACTTCCAAACTAGAATAATTTGTGCAACTTTGTAGGTAGGGCATGATATTCTGAAACCATGATTGATTCATGCATCTAAATTCTAGGAACGAAGGGGTAAGAAAGTAGTGAATCTCATAGTTTTTTTCTCTTTAACCAATAGATGTACCAGTGGGTTTGTGAGGTTAAGGCCTCACATGATGACTGATTACACAATTAATAATGGATGTGGGTTTCCCAGATATTTGAATATGATATTCTTTAGCCACTGTATTTTTCTTGTAGAGCACAAAAGTTAATTTTAAGTGGCCTTGATATTTGTTCTTCTAAAACCAGGGAGAAACATTGAGCAAACTGTTTGAGTTTGCTGTTTGACCTGTGGACCCCACATCTTTGGGTTTCTGACAAACATTACCTGATATTCTGTGAGGATATATACTTAATGAGAGAAGATACAGTTCATGCTTTGAGCTATAAGTTGTGAAGAATTGTGAGGGATAAATTTTATATATGATATTGAAAATGATGATGTAGCTCAATGGAAGTATTTGAGCTTTCTTGCAACACTCCATCACAGTTGATCTTGGTGTATACATGGACTCAGAATATAGACTCCCTGATTTCTAATATTTCTATCCTGTGGTTTATATTGTTTCACATGCTCTTTCCTGTCACAGCCAAAAGGTGAAGATCTTGATATCAAAAGGGACGACCTCGCGAGGGCACTAATGGTATGTGGTGCTTAAGTTGAGACTTTTTAAAGTATATTGTACTCAATCTTATGCCTGAATTGATCTGTGCTTTAATGCTTTTTTGCAATGTAGAATTCTATGGTGATTTCTTGTAAAACGCCTTTTTTCCCATTATTTTTGGTGCAAGGTTTGTTGGAAACTTAAAAACTGAATGTCTCTACTAATGGTTTATGCATATACCCACTTCATTAATCTTTAGGGCATATGGTTTGCCTCGCAGTTGTTTGAGGCTCTAGCTGGATGTGATTAAGTAATAAAAAAATAATTGTGAATTGATTGATAAAGCTAGTCATCAAACTGTTTTAGTTTAGGGTTTTTGGTCTCAGAAGATTTTTTAATTTATAGAAGACGTAAATAGTTAACTACCTTGCCTCTTATTTTTTATCCTTTGGAAGGCATTATGAACCTGGGTTCTTGCATCTAATACAATTTGTTTAAGGAAATCATATAACCAATTTTCTCTGATTTTCACCAAGCACACACTGCCTTCCTCTGCTACGTTTTCAACCTTTTTTTGATAAGTCTTATCAAAAAAAGGTTGAAAACGTAGCAGAGGAAGGCAGTGTGTGCTTGGTATGTGTATGTGGGTAACATAAGCTTCCTTTTTGCATTTCTTCATTGCTTCATGTTGCTGTTCCACTATGTTAAGCTTTGAACTTAGATGGCCACATAAGTATGCGCTTATTATTTGGAAGTGGACTGTGCATTAAATAGCTTTAATGGATATAAAAGAAGTGGTTAGTTATGCAAAATCAAAAAGAAAAGACATTATTGAAAATGTTGTTGTTGAATCTGAAATTAGTTGGCTCCTTTGTGTTTAATATGGTGTTTGTGGAGAGAGCGGAACACAAGGAGCTTTGAAGACGTGCAAATGGATTGTTAGAAATGAAGAAGATAATGTTACAATCCCTTTATGCATGGAATAGTTTGCATGTTTCTAGTTTTTCTGAGTTTTTGGAATTTTGCTTTTCTTTTTCTATACTTTAGGGTCTCTTGTATACTTCATGTGTACTAAGGTTGCGCCCCTCTGCGCTTTGAATGAATTTACATTACTTTTCAAAAAATGAATCTAAAAGGAAAAGAACCATGGCTGGTCAGTTGTCAGCTTATTTAATTACGACTCAGCTGGACTCCCACTCAATAAGCCTTCATCGCTACTATGTGGGTTTGGTACTTCAATTCTCTAACTAGAACAATATGTCAACAGCCTTTGCTCGTTCCTTTAGTTATCATGTTCTTTGTCGCCATCTATGCCCATTCCTTTTTGGCCTCTTTCCCCTGTGATGCATTCAACTTGAAAAACATCACTCATCTGTGCTGGTACACTCCTTGGCCTTCTTGCTTATTCACGAACTGGTTTCCCTCATCTTGTCCCAGTTGATGCAACTGCAATCTTTTCATTGATCAGGGGGAGGAGGTTTTTACTGGCTGTCCGTCTTCCTATTGCAATAATCCTTTATCCAAGCTAGAGGATGGCAGTGTAAATTTCTAAGACATTTACCATGGCATAGGCAGAGTTATTTGAAGAGTTAATAGTATTATCTTGGTTAAGTGATGTGAGTGAGTAGTATGTATATGCATAATACTATTTCCTATAATATTAATTTTCTGAGAGTAAAGTTAATGCACATACCTAGGTGCATTTAATATGATGTATGATTCCTAAAATGGTTGGCAAACAGCTTCATTGTAGCTATCATTGATTTTGTATATAGAAACTGTAATATTGTTCAAGATTGATATTTACTTGCATGGTATTGAGCATGAATTGTTTGTATCTTATACTTCTGCAGTTGGCTTTCTCCTCCACTCCTCTTTTTGAGCCATTTGCAATTCCATTGCTTCTTGAAAAACTTTCTTCTTCTCTGCCATTCGCAAAGGTTGGTTCCAATTCAATGTAGTTTTGCTTTCTGTGGTTGATTGTAATTCAGCAATATTTACTATTATGCTTTAAAATCTGCTGAGCCCCTATCTGTTACACTCGTAGGTCGATTCCCTGAAGTATCTCAACGATTGCACATTGAAGTATGGAGCAGAAGGAATGGCAAAACATGCTGAAGCTATATGGTTGTTATCAATTAAAGATGCAATTTATACTTCACTTCAAGGGCCTGCTTTATCCTTTACTTCAGAATATCTAGACAGTCTTGGCTTTCAGGAGAATGAAATTGCAAGAGAAGCTTTAGCACTTCTGCAGCAGGTTATTATGCAAAATAATGGTTTGTTTTTAGGTTTGATAATTAAAGATGAAGACATAAATATGATTTTGAACACCGTCACTGATTACGAGAGATATAATGATATTCCCTCGCAAGGCAAGCTGAAACTATATGCAGTTGGTTGTATCCTTTCTATTTCTACGAAGAGTTCCATTACTTCCTGCAATAGAGTGTTTGAAAGTTTCTTCCCCCGCTTGATGGAAATTCTAGGGCTCTCTGTAAGAAATTCATCTGGGGTTCACTCACCAAATGACAATCATTTACTCTCCAAAAGACTAAATTTTGGGGTTCTTTATCTCTGTGTTGAACTTCTTTCAGCATGCAGAGATTTGATTGCAGGCTCCAAGGAAATTTCATCTCAATCTGTTTCTGCATGTGAGACATGCTACTGCATGCTTCAGAGCTTTTCAACTTCATTAACTAAGGCCTTTTGTTCTACCTTGGCGACAAGTCCTCATGATGCACATATTCATTTTGGAGGTGAATGCTTTTGTCTTGCAATATCTTAGGATTATATAGATTTTTGCTCTAACAATCTATTGCTGTTTCCCTTCCATAACTGCAACTATACTAGGCTTTTTTTTAGTCAAGAATAAAATATCGTGAATAATACTAATTACAACATGTTCTCATGTGCAAAATCAGTCACTATGAAAGTTTTTCTGGTCGATTTTTTCTTTTTTCTTTATTCTGCTTTCATTATTTTTCTCTTTGAATTAGTGATCACTGGTCAAATTTGTTGATTTTATAAAGAATAAAGTACTTGTAAATCCTGACTATGCTGATTTTTTTTTTGGTCTTGGATTTATATGCAGTGAAGGGTTTGCAGATTCTGGCTACTTTCCCAGGAGATGTTTCTCCAATACCGATATCAGAGTTTGAGAATATTTTGAACACATTCATGTCAATTATCACAGTGAATTTCAGTGAGACATTAATATGGAAATTGGCATTGAAGGCGTTGGTGAACATTGGCTCATTTATTGATAGATATCATGAGTCTAAGAAGTTTTCAAGCTATATGGGTATAGTAGTTGAAAAGATTGTTTCCCTGGTGTCTCTTGATGATCTTACCATGCCTTTTCCACTCAAACTGGAAGCGATATCTGGCATTGGCACAAGTGGGCTGAATTATATGCTGAACATTGTCCAAGGATTGGAAGAAGCTATATATGCCAATATATTTGAGGTTTATGTACGTATAACATTTGACTCCTCTATTTAGGATTTGATAGAGTAAAGAAGCTAGGTCACGGTGTGTCCTGTGTAAAAAAGTTGGTCCTTTTACATCTTTGTGGCTTCTTTTGTGGTGTCAATTTATTTGAACTGTGTGTTTATTTAGCTTGTATATCTGATTTGTGAGCAAAATCAATTGTCTGCGTACCTTGGGGCTGAGGGCATTTCATGGTTTTTTCGTTGTTGGTTTCATTTCATTTCTTTCTTGCTTAAGCAAAATTTAAATTCATTTATTTTCTTGATCTAATGACACTTCAACTTTGCATTTTGTTTGTTTAGGTCCATGGAAATTTGAAGTCAGCTGAAATCACAGTTAGGCTTTTGGAATGCTACTCTAATAAGGTGCTTCCATGGTATACATTTCTATTCTGAATGTTGCTTTCCTTATTTTGTACTTCTGCTTTGCCAATGTGCATTGAGTGGATTTAAAGTTGATTATTGCGACATACGATATGGTTACTATATTTAGGTCATCTTTATTTTTATTTTTTTCTTTGAGAAGATAAGATTTATTCCTTCCCTCCTCTCTTAAAATATCAAACACTAGCACTGCCACGAAGACTAACCTCACTTATACCTTTTATCTGCAGTTCAGTTATATTCGTATTCACAAATAAATATATTCTTTTCTAAAGACTTCTATATTGAATTCATGAATGTCTTCAATCAGAAAACCTTAAGCCAAAGTAGGGAAGATGGGAGGAAAGGTTATATCACTATGTTCCTGTATTGCTATTGGTGCCACTCAATGTGATTTCCTGCTGATGACATCAAACTTTTTATTGGAACGTTTGCAGGATCCATGACAATGGAGATTTTGAGGGAGTGTTGCTGCGATTTCCTGTTAATATTTGGAACCAAATTGAAAGTTGTGTTGATTTTAGTGTTCAAGTTCAAGAAAAGGTAAGTGCAGCTGCTTTTATTATCTTTATTACCATTTCTTATTATGATGTTTGATGTGCTGAAACCTCTGAGTACGTTTGTCATTGCTGGTCAGGCTTCACTGATTACTAATAAATAATTAAATACATTTCTATTCTGAGAAGTTGCAATGGTATATCTTATTTCTTCTTTAGGAGCTTCTTGATGCAATGATGACTGCAATGAGGCATGCCGTTGCGTTTTGTACAGAGGAAAGCCAGAACAAAATAATCCAAAAAGCTTACAGCATACTTGCTTTAAGCACTTCTTTTTCTCTAAAGGAATTCACGTCTCTCACCATTCCATCCCAACTGGATTGGCTACAGCTCACTCAGAGGATTGACAATTTGTCCCATAGAGATGAATGGATTCTTTTGCTATTTGCATCTGTAGTTATAGCAGTTCGTCCCCAAACACACATTCCAGATGTAAAAGGAATCTTGTATTTGTTTATGACAACTCTTCTCAAGGGTTATATTCCGGCAGCTCAGGCATTGGGTTCCATGGTTAACAAAATGGGTAAAAAATCCAGTGGATCAGAGATTTCAAGTGACTGTACCTTGGAAGAAGCACTAGATATCATTTTTCAAATGAAATTATGGAACCCTCATAATAATGCTGCTTTAATGAGCTGTAGTGGAATGACTAATGGAAGTGAAATGGGTGATACTGATTTATGCCTTAGTGTTGCGAACAATAGGTTGCCCCAGATACATGCCATTGCTGGACTATCATGGATTGGAAAAGGTTTGCTTCTGCGTGGTCATGAAAAAGTTAAAGATGTAACAATGATTTTTCTGGAGTTTTTACTGTCAAATAACAGAATGGATGCCTTGTCATTAAAGCATCATTCACTGGAGAAAAGTTTTGAGCAGGATTTGCATCCCTCCACGATGAAAAGTGCGGCAGATGCATTTCATATTCTTATGAGTGATTCTGAAGTTTGTTTGAATCGAAAGTTTCATGCAATAATACGGCCACTCTATAAGCAACGTTTTTTCTCTACCATGATGCCTATATTGCAACCTTTGATAATGAAAAATGATTCGTCATTTTCCAGGTACAGACCTTTCATATGTCTCAGTACTAATTGCACTTGGCTTGTATTAGTGTCATCAGATGCTGTGTAGCTGTTTTGTGTAATTGTGCACTGTTCATCTTGTAAAATTGTAATATTGATTAATGATTGTTACCCAGTTATGAAAGAAAATTCAGAATGGTTGATCCTTTCTAGAATGAATCGAAACATCTGTTCTATTCATATAGTTTTAACTTTTCTTTGTCTTCCTTTCCTAAAATATTTTGCCTTTGTTATGACATGTCATCATATTTCCAATGCCAATAAGCACTTCGGTCATTGCAAACTTGCAGTTTTCTACATATCAGAAGGATTGGTTTGCATTGCTACATTCTGAACTATATCCTGGAAACTTAATTAACTCTGTGCTCAGTTTTATCACTTTTATTTTCCACAGAGTATTTTCTGTTTTACTTCATATTAGTCAAATTGACCATCACCTTATGCATATAGATGCATATATGTACATTTATTTGATACTAATATTCCAATAGTTCGCAAAAGCATAGAAGTCCATATAGATGCCATGATCACTATCACAGGACTTCTTCACATTGTACTTGCTTACTCTCTCCTTTCTAGTCCATATATATGCATATATGTCAAATTGACCATCACATTGTATCCTCATCTCTATCTATATCTTGTTTATCTCTAAAAGTGGTAACTTTAGTCATGTTGCTGGAAGTGGGTATTTGAAGTCGAACTCATTTGTCTAGCAAAAGATGATACATCCTTGTGACATAGTTGCATGGACCATGAACTTGCACAGCATGTGATTAACTTACTTGCTACATCACCTTAAAGAATGGAATTTTGACCCTTTTATGGTCTTTTATCCTGCATATTCTTAACTGCGCTTTAATTTCAGATCTATGCTGTATCGGGCATTTGCACATATTATATCTGATACTCCATTAATTGCTATTTTGAGCGAAGCCAAGGTTAGTATCAAACATCTCAATACTTTTTTATACATCTTAGATTACATCAAGCAACTAATTATTAAAAGATGCCATACAAATTTTGCAGCTCTTACCTATTCTTCTGGATTGCTTATCCATGTTGAACAAGGATATTCAGGACAAACATTCATTGTACAGTCTCCTGCTAGTCTTATCTGGGATATTGACAGATAAAAATGGTAATGCTAAATGTATGCTTGTATCTTTCTTCTTTCAGAGTGAATCAGCTTTGTGCCCACTTGTGTGTTTAGCACATTCTTTAATTTTTGTACAAATTTCCTTTAATCCCTGTGGATTTTTAATTTCGTGAAAAAGAAAATAGAGGGAAGAGATGTTTTAGGTACCAAAATAGCTATAAAAGATATTTCTGTGTAAAAAGTGGAACTTTAACTTAATTTTCAAGGCTGTTGTCCATAACAACATATTCTTCTGGAGCAATTCTGATATGCGCTCTCAATTGTTGGCCTGGATAAGTTGCAGGCATATCCCCATTGTTATGTTAAATACGAAATACTATATTATGGCTCTCCTGCCCATTAGGACTTTAGTTCCCTAACTGAATAATTTTTTTTGTAGCTTATGTGGTCATTACCCAAATTAGATTTTACAATGGTGTATATCTCGTTGTGGGGCTCTGAGATTGATTTGCTGTTGCTCTTTTGAGATTTGGGGTCTAGACTTGGGGTTGATTCTTGTTTGAGAGAATGTTTTTCTTTTTTCGTGCCTTTATTTTTCATTTTTTTATCCTTCAAATGTAAGCTGCAATTTTTAGGCTTGGGCTCCAATAGGGTATTGAAAGTTTTAATCATATTTTTCTGATTGTGCAGCCCCAGCACTACTATGGTTTGACTTTATAGGTTTTGTTCAGTTATGATATGAATTGAAAAAATATGTCGCATATAGGAAGTACAAACTTCTCAAGGAAATTGGAAAGTGAGAAAATAAGCGATAACAGATGAAAACAAATGTGTGAAAAGCAAAAAAATTAGGCGAGAGAAATTATTTTTGTAGTTCTCTACTTGGATATGAAATCTGGTTAAATTAAGCTCACTAGAGATCTAGAGAAAAGTGCATTGTGGAGGCATTGACATATCAAGAGATGCTATATAGTCCATTTGTAACCAGTTGGTTCTTAATATGGAAATAATGTTTCCATCACTACTCCAAATGCTGGATTTCTCAAAAAGAGCCATGAGTAATTAAATCTAGGATTGGGGAGATTTGGTTTGGCAGCTGGCTAAATGCATGATGGATTCCCTCACCCCTATTGCCACGGGGGCAAAGGTTCTGCACCAATTAGGTGCTTTGACCTACTCCAAAACTGAGAAATTTGACTGGGAAGTGGATGTCTCTTAAAGCCGTCCAGCTCATTCCTTTCATAACTACTAGACATTGGTGCAGAAAATAAGCAAAAGAAACAATCATGAAATGTGGCCTGATATGAATTCTGTGCATGACGAAACTGCCACGGACCATGAAAGGGGAGAGGGGGTAAGTGACCTTCCTTTTCACCTGTAGATTCCTTGCACGATGGTGCTAAGTAATCTCTTTATTTTCTTCACTAAATGGAACTAAGGAAATGTTTACCTTTCTGTTTATGTTATTTTTTATTTTCTTTTTCCTAGGGGTTTCTTATGCATATTTCCTCTGCAGAAGGGTTGTTCTCTCTCCAGCAGTTTTATAATATAATTTACACTCATCCAGAAAAATGTAAAAACAAAGAAAGAAAACCTAATCGGTGCAGAGCAGGTCATTTTATCACCAAGGCATAATCTTTATAAACTTATTCGGAAATTCCATAGAGAAGTAATGGTTTTAAATGCATGCTTAAAGGACAGTATTTCTGGGAAAAAAGCCCAGATATACCTTGATCATTAACCAGTGTCATTCTTTTCTTCCTCAGCCTTCATGTTAGTCATTACATAGTATCTGCAGTTGTTGCAGACTGTGTTTCTTTTGCTTTTCATGGGGAAAGAAATATACATGATCTAAAGAGGCCTTTGACAGAAATATGATTCTTATGAAAAATGCAATACTGTGTCTCTTCGAGTAGATGACTACTTCAAACTTAGTGGATTATGATCTGCATTTTACAAAGACTCTTCACCCAGTTCTAGTACTAAATGATCTATTTTCTTTTTGTGCATGCAGGGCAAGAAGCTGTCATTGAGAATGCTCATCTTGTCGTTAATTGCCTCACAGGACTTATTTCCTACCCTCATAAGATGGTACTCAGTTTTTCTTCAAAAGCAAAACAAATTTACTTTGTTACTTGCTAATTCCCTTTAGATCACTGTTAGATATAAATTGATAACCAGTTTTTTTTACTCAAATGTCGTCATCTTTCCTCTTTGTTTCTACTATAGTTTTTCGTTGAGTTGTAGAGTCTTCCCTCATTATTCAGCAATGGCAAGCCAACTGTTGCCACTCTCCCTATCTGCTTTTATTCAATGAATACAACATTTTTTTTTTATTTTTTTTATCAAATGGGATAGGAGGGCAGTAGAAAAGGTCGAAGAGTGTGTGGGGGAGTTTTCGGTAGCATGTTCTTTCAGAAATGTTGAGGACCAATTTTGAGGATTAATATTGATGGTGATAGAAGGCTTTTATGGGATGAGTTGGCTGGGTAGATTATTTGGTGGAATTTGCCCTGGTGTTTTTTTTTGGGGTGGGGGGGGTACTTTAACTTGTCTTGTTTTCCTAGTGGGAGATCCAGTGATGCCTGCTTCAGTCTAACTATGGCGAAATTTTCAGACTTTATCTTTGAGTAGGGGCTTATGGATATTCCTCTTGTAGGAGGTTCTTTTACCTGGTTAAACAACAAAGATCCTCCCTCTTGGTCTAGACTTGATCAATTTCTTGTTTCCTCTGAATTGGAAGCCTAGTTCCCTGACTTGATCTAGAGGAGGTTGCCTAGACTGTATTCGGATCATTTCCCTATCCGTCTTGATTGAACATGTGGTGCACATCAGAGGGTTTTGTAGATAGGCTGAAACAGTGGTGGTCTTCCTATCACTTTCTAGGTTCTTGAGTTATATTTTGGCCTGCAAACTTAAGCCTTTGAAAGGTGATTTAAGAGTTTGGAATGAGGAGGTGTTTGGTAATGTAGAAAGAAAGAAAAAGCTTATATTGGAGGATTTACGGGTTCTTGAGGTTTTGGAAGAAGGGAGGGTTCTTAGTGAGGAGAAGTTGAGGAAGGTTATGGTGATTAATGATTTGGGAGGACAATTCTTCTGGAGGAGGTGAGTTGGAGACATAAATTGAGGGCTTTGTGGTTAAGAGAGGGTGACAAGTGCACAACGTTCTTCCATCGAGTGGCCAATTCGAATAGGAGGAATAACTCCATTGAACAGTTGGAGGTTAATGATATAGTCTCTTCCAATCAATCTGAGATTAGAGATCACATTGTGCAGTTCTACGATAACATGTTTACCGAACAACACAGTTGGAGGCTTAGTTTGGATAGCCTTTTGAGGAAGATGAGGTCTTTGAGCTGGTGAAAGTCATGAATAGTGATAAGGCCCCGCCTTGACGGTTTTACTATGAGTTTCTTCCAAGCTTGTTGGAATGTTCTTAAAGTAGATATCATGAGTTTCACGCTAGAGGTTTGTTTGAGAAAAGCTTCAATACCACCTTCATCACTCTTATTCCGAAGAAACCTTGGGCCGTTCATATTCAGGACGCTTAGTGGGCAGAGTTTCAAAATTGTTGCCAAAGTCCTAGCCAACAGGTTGAAAATGGTAGTGGAGAAGATCATTTCCAATCCTCATAATGCTTTCATTAGGGGTATGCAGATTCTAGACTTTGTTTTCATTGCTAATGGGTGTCTTGATAGTAGGATTAGATTCGGGAATCCAGGCGTGCTATGCAAGTTGGATATTGAAAAGGCTTATGATCATGTTAATTGGGATTTTTTGTTGTATATGTTGAGGAGATGCGGTTTGGGGGAGAGATGGTGTAGTTTGATAGGCTTTTTTAGTAGATCGCGTGGTTTGAGACAGGGTGACCCGTTGTCTTCCTTTCTGTTTGTTATTGTTATGGAGACATTAAGTAGAATGATTTTTGCTATGGTGAATGGGGGCCTCTTATCAGGCTTTTTGGTGGGTTCCAGGAATGTTGGAACCCTCAACATTTTCCACCTTGTGTTTGCGGATGATTCTTTGATTTTTTTGTGAGGCTAATCTTTGATCATCTTCATAACTTGCGTTGTTTGTTCCTATGCTTTGTCAAGGTTGAGGATTAGTCTAGCTAAATCAGAGTTGGTCCCCATTGGCAAAGTCAATAATGTGGAAGGTCTAGCTAGTACTTTGGGTTGCAGAGTCTCATCTCTTCCTATGAAATATCTAGGCCTTCCTTTGAGAGCTTTGTTTAAGGCAAAATTTATATTTGCTCTTTTGCTTCTTTTTTATTCATGTATTTGTTTATTTTGCTATTTATCATCTATTACTCATGTGACGTGTACAATGGTTTGATAAATTCAATGTATAATTATGTGTTACTTCTCAATCATTTTCAATCAAAGAATTAGATAAAATATTATTTTTATAGATCTTTTACTATAAAATGTTTAACAGGAAACTATATATTTTTTTTTAAAATAAATAAATAAATAAATACCAAAAATTAAATGAAAATGATGCAAATCAATATTAGGCATCGAATCATAAGATACATGTATTTGTCGTGCGATACATTTACATTTAAGATACTCTTATAAGATATGTATCATAATGGTTTAAAAGATCGATTGTATTATAAGAACGGATTTGTATTGTAAGATACTATCAACTATGGATTGAACTTCACTGTCTTTTAAAGAAGTATGATTAGGTTACAAGTTCGTTAAGAACTGATATGAATTTAGAAATGAATCCATTTGTTATTAATTACTATACTTTTGAGTGTTTTTTGGTGGTTGTTGTGTTATAGCTGTTGTGCATACAAGGCTTTAGAATATATATTCATAATAGAGCCAAATTGAATTAGTGAGGATTTCTTTTTCATGTGCTCAGCTTGTCCGAGAGACAGCAATTCAGTGTCTGGTCGCCATGTCTGAGCTGCCCCATGCAAGGATCTATCCCATGAGAATACAGGTCTGTAAAACTTAGCATAAGAGCCAGTTGCTATTATCCATGAGAACTATCCCAGCAAGGACATTGACATTGACAACAATGCTTCACTGGAGCACTTTTCCACCAACATATCTTTCGTTCCTTTCCTTTTTTCCATTTAATTCTTTAATAAGAAGCACTTTTGTATCCACTTATCATCGAAACTAAGTGTCTATATGCATCATTTTCAGGTACTACGAGCTATATCAAAGGCTCTTGATGACCCCAAGAGTGCTGTTCGTCAGGAAGCCGTCAGATGCCGACAGGCATGGTTGGTGTTTTTCTAAGACACAAACACACACACACACACACACACGAGTGCGCATGTATGTGGGGGGCTTTGGTAGAGATTTTTGTGTTTATTTTAATTGATTTCTGTTGGTCATCTATTAGGGCATCACTTGCTTCGGGAAGTCTTCTTTTCTGAATGACGCAGCAGAGTTTTTCTGAGGCTGGTTGGAAGATTGGTGACTTGTTTTTGTTCTTTTTACTACTAGTAAGCATGGTGGATGAAATGTTAGGTTTAGGACAGGATTAGAAGATTATAGTACCTGTAGATATCCTAGTTGGACAAGACTTTTTGTTGTTATTAAGAGATTTATGTGAGAAATTTAATTTTCCGTTGCGCCATTTCTCTTTTCAAACCAGTAAGAATCTTTTTTTTTACAGAATCATATTTCGATAAAGCAGCAAAACTTCATTACTATGAGAAGAGGCTGTCTTCTTAATACAACTTAGATGACAAATCTGGCATCATTATGTCCAAAATAACAGACCTAGATCCGGATAGCGCGGGATTTGAGAAGTCGTTAAGGTTTTGCATGTGAATATTAGGAGAGCCCCTTCTATACAGTCATGGTAGAGAACGAGGAGTTTATGCCCACCAATAATCAGTCGACACGTCAATTAAAAACTAAAAAGTAAAATATTGTTGTAGTACCGGATCCCTCTCACAACTCAAACCCCCGCCGCCCAAATCAATGAAATCACGATTTGCACCATCACCGGAAGAAAAACTCCCCCAACCAGAAGATCTGTACCATCATCGCCCATCCACCTCAAATTTGCACGATTTGTTGTTGCGGTGCGGTTCTAGTGTCTTGATCTTATTTGCTTAGATATTTATGTTTCCTTTTTTTTCCTTGTGCTAATTGAGGGCTAGTCTAAAATTGAATTTGGATTGTGGTTTATAGAAGGCTTTGGGTGGAGAGAGGGGGGAAGATTATAGCGATTATTGACACTAAGATGGCTTCTGGGGAAGTTTTTGAAGCTTTCTACCCTCCGGCTAGAGCATTCTTTCAGGATTTCAGCTTTGATCTTGAGCGGCGTATGGAAACAACAGCATTGGTAGAAATCAGAGTGAAAAATGGTGTTTTGTAGTAATGGAGCGGACGTTGAAGAAATCAGATCGGGTGTTTTTTTTTTTTTTTTTTTTTTTTTTTTTTTGATTCAGATAGAGTGTTTTCAATGTATTTAATGTTCATGTTCCAGGCTTACGTGTCAACTCCTAATTGGAAGGTAACACAGGTCTGGTTTTTGTCCTGACCTGATAGAAGTTATTCTCGAATATTAGATGATGAGAAGTAAGTTGTATAGCAAGGTTGCATGAAAAGATGGTGTCCCTTAATTGTCTGGACACTTTGTTTATTCATGCAGCCACCTGACATTGCAATTTGCAACCCGTAGAAGTGGGACTAAATTGAGTCGATGTGTACACATTTTTAGTTGTTTGTAAGGAGTGAGGGTTTGTTAGAACCATCACCAAATGGTAACTAGTCTGTCCTGATCAATTTGATTTGGTATTAAGAGTTAAACCAGAAATAAATTAAAGACTTATACTTTAATCCGGTTGGTGTCTGCAAAAAATTGCTTATCAGCAGGCATGGCACTGGAAGGTCAAAGATAAAACCAACTTTCTAGCTACCCTATTAGTAGGGAAGATGATTATAGAAATCAATCCCCCCTTTTTTTACACCTTTAATTTAGTGTCATGGGCTTCAAATTGTAGGGGGGCCTAGGTAAACCAAAGACCTGACCCTGCTCCGATTACTTTTAAATATTTTTCTCATGAGAAATGATTGAGGGGGACCTTTAACCGGCCCCCTTCCCCTCGTTTTGAATATAAAATGCAATTTTATTCAAAAATCATTTTATATTCAAAAAGGGGGAGAGAGGGAGCCGGTTAAAGGTCTCCTTCAATCATTTCTCTTTTCTCATATATTTCAAGTGTGCATAAAACCGTCAAAAGCTTAAAAAGTTTAGAAATTCAAATATTAAACTAAAAGGTTCTACCTCAAATCATTTCATACCTAGAAAAAAAAAATAAAAAAAAATTTAATTTTTTTGTTAAATATATGAAAAAGTAATTAACAAAACATAAAATACGGCCAAAGCCGAAAGTTCATCAAGCCCAGGCCTGAACCCAAAATTTAACAATATCTAATAAATTGATCCCAATATGGCTACTAGAGAGGCCTAATACCTAGGCCAAGCCCTACTTTTGGGTTGAGTTTCTTGGCCCACCCAGCCCATCCCTATTGGCCAGCAACTTTGAGCTTGGTCCATCCGTATTATGAGCTTTTACTTTTGAGTCAAACATTTTTATCCCTTTCAAAAACTAAATTGAATAGCTCGATATCATTTTACGATAAGAGTACTGAACTATCAAACGTTTCAAACTAGTGTATCCAAGTTTTCAAACGTCTTACTTAAGGGTACTCCGTTAGGATTTACTATTAAATTCTGCCAAAATTTTCAAAATACCCCTCATTTTTTAAGAAAAAAAAAATGCTAGAATTTAGATGTTGGTAAGAATTTAACAGAATTTACAAAAAGACCATACCTGAATCTTTGAAAAAGTTTACATTTTTTTTAAAAAAAATAAACACATGGATATTTTGAAAATTTTGGCAGGATTTAACATCAAATTCTAACGGAGTATCCTTAAGTGAGACGTTTGGAAACTTCTTACCCCAGTTTGAGTCGTTTGATAGTTCAGTACCATTTTCTCAAAACGGCTGATAGTTCGATACTCTTTTGTGAAGTTAACCCAAGCAAAAAAAAAATATCAAACCGAACCAAGTACCGTTTTGAAATTGGTTAATTCATATATCCAGCCACAACACTTTACCATCCCAACTTTCAGCCATTATAAATTAATTTGATCGTTTGACAACCCTATGACTATGAGTCAGTATGTAGAAGGTTTGCTCATTCCTTATGGCTTCTTTGGACTTCGAAGGCAACCTCGCAGTGCCCTCCAAGTCATAAAATTTAGTTTTCAAAATGTTTATTATTCAACTTCATGTTTTAGGCCTCGTTTAGTTTGTAGAATGAGTATTTAATTGAAAAAATGAATAGTTATTCCCAAGAATACAAAAGAGAGAAATTGAATGATTATTTATAATCTTTAGTTTGGTAACAACACACACTTTACTTGGAATCCAATCAAAATTACTAAAAATACCCACATATATATATATAATAAAACCTAAATTATAAAAAAAATAAAAGCAAACAAGAAAATTTTGAAAAATGGATGGCAGTGCGACCACCCCAGCCACTGTGTTGGGAGTTGGGTTTCATTTTTTTCATTTTTTTCTTTTTTTGAAAAATAAAATTGAAAGAATTTTTTTTTCTTTAAAATTATAATTCATTCTCATTAGAATAGCTATTCATTTCATTTTTTTAAAAAATCGATATTCCTCTTCGTAAGGAAATAACTACTCGAAAGAATAGATCCATACAAAACAGAAGAATAACTATTTCATAAAAATAATCATTCCATTCTATGGGTTTATTCGCAAACCAAACGAGACCTTAGCCTTTCCCATCTTCTGCAAATTTATTTATTTTTTGTTATTATCAAGAGAACATGATTTGATTAGAATTGTGAACGATATGACTGACGTAAACGCTCTTCACGTTAAGTTTCTACCATTACCATACAGGATACAAAACTTCTCTTTTATGGCATCGCAGATTATATCCCGAATATTAGAATGGTGGCTTTACTGCTGTAGAGTTCTGGCAAATCTTATTTCACAAGAGGGAATAGAATATAACACTCGATTGGTAATGAGCACAAAAATCTATGCTCAATATGAAACAAACACAAAATAGTATAAACCACTGAATCGCCATACCAAACAACATCTAATGGAGTAGAAAGTAGAGAAGTAACAACTATCCTTGCTGGAAAGGACTACATCTTTTCAATGATTTTAATCAACTCGTTAGAGAAATCAAAACAAAATTCTATTACATCTTGACTTCTTTTTACAGTACCTAATTTTTCATTTTTTTTTTTCGATCCATGGTGTTAAAAGGAAAAACCTATGTCAAACTAGAATCAGCTACAATCTGAAAATATTCTTTATATAGATGGACTGGAGATTGGAATGAACATATAAAAGATACATTAAATTTTACCTTACTCCTCTGCTCTGCAGCATCTAGCACAATAATATTACACAAAGAAATCTGCCACCAGTCCTCCTGCGAGAACATTTTCGAAACTTCACTTCAAGGCAGCATCATTTGGATTAGAAGAAAATCAATCCGACATTTCATCTTCTTCTCCACTGTACTGATCAATATCGTTATGTCGTGCAACCTTCTGTGGTCTTCCAAGACCATCTTCAATGTCTAATCCTCCCCTCTTAGAATTTGAAGAACTACCCTTTGAATTGGAATAAACCTGGAACCATAATCAAATCAATGGTATCGAATAACAAAAATCTAATACTGCTGCTTTAATCAATAAAGAGCTCCATGGTCATACCTCGGGATCCCTCAGTTCAACCGCAGCAACAGCTGACCTCCGCCTTACAGTCACTCTAGAAGGTACGGGAAAGTGTTCAACCTCATCGCTAGATCTTCCCTCTTTGGCCCTCTTTTTTCTTGAAACAATTTTTGCTGGAAGAGGCTGCATTAAAAGACAATGTGTAAAAGCTGCTCACTAACAACGGAGGTTTGTGCATACGCACGCAGAAAGAGATAAATCTAGGTTGAAGTGGATACCAAATAGCGTGCTTCTGCTTCATCAAAAGAAACAAGGTATGTTGTGGGGTCATCCGCATCATCAAGACGAAACTGTTGAGGTACAAAGAAAAAATCTTTCAGTAAGCGATTAAATGCTTGCTGAGGGAGTATGATGTCAAAAATCTAGGAACCTACTTCATAATGGTATTCGCGAACCCAAGAGTATGAGATATCTTCGCGTTCATCATACATATCCTTGGATAACTGCCACCATAAAACATATGCAGACCAATAAATTAATAAAGTTTACCAATCATAACTAATATGATAGAACAACAGCAACAAAAAATGGTTTCAGAATTGCATTTTACTTATTCAAGTGAATTATATTTGGAAGGTAAAGTAAGGCAATATCTACCTCATCTGGAGAAGGAACCATGTACGCTAAAAATGATTTGTCTGCATCTGAGCCTGTTGCCACATAACTCTTCATAATGGCCTGAAGTGGACCATAATAGGTGAGGTTCAACATGTACACATCAATAGCACACAAATAAAATAATAGAAATTCCTGAAAATACTATAGCTAGTATAAATTCAAGTCTATGTATTACTGGCTCATAATAGCTTCTTATCAACCACCAATATATGGAGTGCACGTGTCAACAAATTATGAGTTCTAATATGGGCAGAACTTCCAGTTTTAGCCTTTCAAACTCCAATTTGCAACTCCTTGAAAATTTATGAACATATGAAAGGGGGATAGCAAAACAGCACCATCCAAATGATTGATAAGAAATGCCACATTATGATTTTTGTCCTTTTTTTGTGGGAAGGGGGTAAGGGGATTGGTGGAAAAGGGTATGGTATTTAGAATCTAGTGGACGACAATGACTGGAAAATATTGATTGTTATAACTTTTAAATAATGTATCAAAAACCAAGAACATTGATCCTATCAAACATCAATTCTTTTAAACAAAGGAAAGCAAACTGTAATCCACATAGTCAGATAGGCATGGGGATGTCACAGTGATCAGACAAGTACAAGGTATCAGATAGCATACAAGTCTGCAGGTACAAATTGTATTTACTTCCAAATTTTCCTTAGCCATCTGTATGCTCAACATGACGCTGAACTCACCTGTGATTCATAGGCATCACGAACAGTTTGGTCCAACTTGCTATGAAGTTCTGAATCAGCAGTAGGAGCACTATCAAATGCCACAACAACAAATTGGTCGTCGTACCTAGTACCATAGCATCATAGAAAACTCACAAATCAATATGAATACAGTTCAATGCAATATGATCCTTAATGACTAAATGGTAAAGATCTTATAATTAATTAGTCATTAGCAAAATCCCTCATTCAAAGGCCCCTAACACCTGTTATTCTAGGAAGAAATAGGATTTGAAATAGAGGACCACCAAAAAAAAAAAAGAGGTGTGCGTGTTTGTTGTAGCAACCTTTTGATTTTCAAAAGCCCAGACCCACGAGGTTAAAATAATGAGATACTAGCGAGCAGCTCAGATGTGACTCAAAATACTTCAGTTTTCAGCAACACATACACTATAAAACTATAAAATGAGTCAATGTGTCAACACCAATGATACCACAAATCACTAATCTATGGCTATCAATTAACATACAATATTAGGGCCAGCGACAGACACATTAATAAACAAACATGCAACAGACAAGAAGCTGTTGCTCCCTTCTTTGCAATGCAATTGACATCAACTTTTTTTTTTTTTGATAAATAATGTATATATTAATTCAAAGCGCAGAGGGGCGCAGCCCAAGCACACAGGATGTATACAGGATAACAATGCAATGACATTAACTGAAAGGTCTTGTGGATGAGAGCGAGGTGATTAAACATTAAATTTACCAAACTAAAAACTATGCAATAGCATTAAAAAAATCCATACCGATCAAAATCAGGCAACAAAGGCAGAACCTCTGCAGGATATAGATCTTTATTTGTTGCATGAATAGGCCGTGACTTGCATGCCTCAAACGAGGCTTCTATTTCCTTGATTTGTCGTTCTCTGAAGACAAATAATTATTAATGCCTATCAGTCAAAGAATGTGAACAAGTTTCTCATGGTATATTTCCAGTAAAAAATTCTCTTCAAAAGGATAGGTTCAAGTAAGAACAAACCTATTGTTAAGGTTCTCCAAAATATTACGGCCTCCCTTCATTTCTCTTAGTTCTTTTGCTTGTTTCTCAGTTAAAGACTGGAAATACCAACATAGTTAGCTGACATAGAAGCAAAGTATATGTGTCAAGAGAGTATTGTTCTTTAGGAGTAGTATATGTATTCAATTACCTGCTTTGTTGACTCCGTGCTAAGAGGAGATATATACTGTGTTTTAACAAGCCACGCAACCCCTTTATCAGTAGGCCTTTCTTTTCTTCTTATGCCGTTATTCTTTACAGGGGTCACTGCTACATCATCATGCAACAATTCCTCGTCTTCTGGAGCAAGGGGTGGTCTAGCACTGGGAGGGCTGATTAAACGAGTACAAACAGATGATCTGAGTTGTCATGCTATAAATTAACTGCTGCGGTTCTCAAAATTTAAAGCTATTGAGAGACAATACTTGTATACACTGAGGTCAAGAATGTCAAGAGGTATCCCCAAGTCTGGCTCGACAAAAAGTTTGGGCTTGTAAGTTTTCTCCAAAGACGTAATTGTGTATTTTGTATATCTGCAAAAGTAGAGCATAAAAATTACCACAATATTTAGGCAATGGATTTGGAGCATAATTCTTTAAACATAAGGACCTAACAAAGGAAAAAAAAAAATGCCCAGAAGCTTATCAGAGAAAACCCTTGGTGTCAAACAATTAGATTTTCAATCACAAAAACCAGCTTCGATAAAGATTTTCTTTAAATACCAAGGTATACTGGAGGAGCAAAATATGCCCCATATGACCATTTTCCATGTGACCAGAGTATATAAAAATGAGTGAACCTCAACCTATATTTTCTCATGAAAGCTCGCATGAATCTACTATAAACTGCCACATAATCAAAAGCTAGCTCCACTTACATTTGCTTCCAAACCATCACAATATTGAGGTTTGCAATCTTCAAGGACCTAAGAAATACAAGTGGCACTGCCTTCATATTATCTTGATTGTCCATTTGCAATTCCATGCTTGATTATCATGATTGTCCATTTACACATTGAACTAATATACCAACAACTGCTTTTCCATGTGACCAGAGTTCAGAAAAATGAGTGAACCTCAACCTAAAATTATTTTCCATGAAAGGTCACATAAATCTACTAGAAACTGCAAAAGCTAGCTCCACTTACATTTGCTTTCAAACTATCAAAGTGTTGAGGGTTGCAGTCTTCGAGGCTCCACTTATATTGATTGTCCATTCCCAGTGCCATACTTAATTCCCTATAACTTTTAGATGCCCTCTTCGTAACATCAAGAGGCCTATCCCATTACGTGTAAGCTATGTGTGACACTGAGATTGTTTACAGTTTTGTGTACACTCCATTAGGTGTAAACCACCTGCCTTACTGGATTATCACTCTTCCTTCTATTTTTCTTTTCTCTTGTCCTTTCCTCTTGTGCTTCTCCATCACTTTTCACTAACAATGGCTAGGAGAAAAGTAGCACAACAACACTAGAATCATGGCAGCCACCTAAGAACTGGGGCAAATTCTCCTTCCTTACATGAACTACATACTAGATGTATCAACCCTCAGCTTCCTTCTTCTCAACTCCTTCAAATCAGTATTGTTTCCTTTAGATGAACCTCCGGTTTCTACAGGTTACACCAATTTTTCTACTTTGATTACGATTAAGGGAATCATATAGAATTAATTTTCCATTTAATAATTGAATATAAAATCTACTTATAAAAAATTAAATATAAAATTTACAATTCCTCAATTTTTTTGATAACGAGGAACCCCTCATATCACTTTTCATCCCAGCAACACCTAAACAAGTATTTAGACAAACCAACTAAAAGAGTACTCATTATTGCTGTCATATAGTGCCTACTAGAATCTGAAAGTTGCAAATATACTAAAGCAAGTAATTCATCCTTTAATTCTTACAAATTTATAAGTATCAGCACCAAAACGAACAAACGCTACATCTACGTAGGCATGAGAGAGGAAGAGAAAGAGGCAGAGAAACATACAGTTCTTTATCTTTCTGCATAGCCATAAGCTTCGGTTGTGCACTTGGATCTGGGAGTTCGTTGCGAAATCTTAAAGAAGCAGAAACAAGAGTAAATATTGCAATAAAGAAACAGAGTCAGCATGGGAAGTCAACAATGTAAACATTATCACAAGGGCAGATGCAGGAGTATCAATTCTAACCAAAAGATCCTAGCCTACATATAGTATCTATAAACTCATTTGCATGAGAGTATGCAAATATTCTATGCAAGTAGATTTATAGTATGCATAGGAAGAAATCAAATTAAAAATCCAAAAGCCGTTTCATATATTCACCCCTCCCATCTGCACTCTTCACAAATTTATGATCGACTTTTACATTTGGTGCTCTCACATTGTCCCAAAAATACCCAAATCAAAAGCTACTGACAACAGAGAATGATCAAAAAGGTTGATGTTTAGACACTCCTAGTCAAGCCGCTAGGATTAAATTTTTAGTTACAATTTAAGAGAACTCCATTTCAGCCAGCTAGCTGTAGTTGCAGTCCTAGTCCAATATTACTTCATCGATAAGAGTAGGAGCTAAAATATGCTAAGAAACAAATATTCAAGTATGAAACCAAGGATCATCATCAACACACTCACTTCAACTTGCACAAGAATGTTGTTGGCTTCTTCAATCTATTCTCGATCCTCTCACCACTCAAAAGTGGAGTAGCTCTCCTCTCCCCCATCCGTGACCCCACAATCGACCCATGCCCCTTTGCAGAAGACAACATCTGGGTCTTTTGCAGAACAGTGTTCTGGGACTCCTTCAACTGCTGCCTTTGCTTCTCTTCTTGCCGTTGCTTCTCAAACTCCCTCTTCTTCCTCAACCTCCTCTCTTCCTCTGTCTCCACCCTCCCCGGAGGCCCATTTGATTTCTTCACCGGCACTGGAGGGACCGGGGGCTTCTGCTGCTGTTTAGGAGGAACCCCATGATTCGAATACCCAAGCTCTCGCCTTCCGGAAGACAATAACTCCTTGGAAGCCCCTTTATCACGCTCATGGGACCCCCTATCTGCTCCACTCTCCTTATTCTGCGGAGGGGCAGAAGGAGGAGGAGGCGGTGAACTCGGGGGAGGTGGTGGTGGAATCGAAGAACTCGGGGGCGGAGAGGAAGGTGGTAGCGGCGGGGGTGGTGGCCGCATTGGCTGCATTGGCTGATGACTGTACTGATTATACTGATTAGACGGGTAATACATAGGAGCTGGTGGGGGCTGCATATTCACCGAAGTTTGTGGCATAGAAGGTGCTGGGGGCGGTGGCGGTGGAGGGTAAGAAGATTCGGGAGGCGGCGGCGGCGGTTGATAGGGATACTGCTGGTGAGGAGGAGGTGGAGGGTGCTGTTGACCTCTCGGCAGGCTGTAATGTTGGTGGTGGTAATTGGGATTGGGTTGCATTTGGGTGGTGTTGTAGTTTGGGGGATATGAAGAAGAGGGTGGAGGAAGAGAAGCTGAGGGAATAGACGCATCACCACCACCACCACCACCACCACTATACCCACCCCAATTCTGATTGAACTGAGCTCGATGGTGCGGTGGATGTGCTTGTGGTGGTGGTGGCTGTGGTGGTGGAAGGGGATTTTGATTTGGTGGCGGGGCGAATGAGGTTTGTGGAGGGAAGGGCCTGTACGAGGCCATGGCGATTTTCGATCCGAATAAACACAGAGAGAGAGAGAGAGAGAGAGAGAGAGAGAGAGAGAGAGGGAATTCAATTCCCAATTCAGGATTCTCTTGGCTCAGTTGTAGAAACCGATCAAAACTCTAGAACATAGAGCTCTGGAACTCCAAGTTTTGTAAATTCAAAATGAACACAGAAAATAAAACCCTAGGACACAGAACTTCCAATCTCTGATTCGTGAAATATGGGGAAAAAACAGAGATAGAAACCCTAGGTGAGCAAAATAAGATCAAAACGCAAAAACTGAATTGCAGATTCTAGAATCGCTGATGAAGCAAAATAAAAAAAAAATAAAACATAAAAACGAAATTTATGATATAACAAGCCCTGGGATGAAAATCGATACCCCAGTTCTAGTTCTTATTTTCGAACAGAGTAAAACCCTAGGAGAGAGAGAAAATCCAAAATTCCGAGCCCAATTCTTAACCTTTGTCGCAAAATGGACTAGAACCCTAGGGGAGAGAGAAGGCCCAAATTATCTGATCACAAAGATAAATCCCTCCAAAACCCTGAATTGTATAAATGCGCTCAGTGACCGAAGAGATTGTCGGTGAGAGAGATCACAGAAAGCTGACGCTTGTGTGTGATTAAGAGAGAGACACACGGAACACTGTTTTGGTTGTGAGCTTAGATTTCTTTTAAGTCACTCTTTTCTTTTCTTTTTGTTTTGTTTTGTAATTTATTTTCTGCAAAAAGGAGTTCATAATATTTAAATGAATCCTAAAAATTATATTTTTATTCTACAATTATTTATAACAATTCTAATTAATTTTTTAAATTAATTTTTGGTTAATTGATTTTTTTAATGCATGTTGGTTGTCTCTTTATCAAATGGACTCATAGGTCTCAAAATAATTGTAATGGTATTTGTAGTAGAGCATCTTTCATTCAAATTAACTATTGAATCTGTTATAAAATATGAAATATCATCACTCGTTGTAGTAACTTGAAAGACACAAACGGTACTTACGTCCAATATTTTAACAAAGAGACATGTCAATGCCTCTCACAATGTGACACTTCTCCTATAAACCACATCACATTATTTAAAAAACCAAAATAAAAATAAAATAAAATAAAATAGAGGTGGTCGAGCCATCCACTATGGCCGGCCAGGGAATAATTCAGCTACCACCAAATGGAAACCACCCCCATTGCCAGTTAGGGGGTGGCTGAAACCACCCTTATAGTCATTTGGGGGTAAATGAACAACCCCAAAATGACCACAACCCCTAGTCAGCAATAGGGGTAAATTGAGCCACCCCTAGCTTTTTTTATTTTTGTTTTTAGTTTTAGCTTTTTAGTTTTTTTGTTTTAAAAAATAAAATAATATTAATGAGGTATATGTGACATATGATAGAAACTGATTGGTTTACATGGGCACGTCATTAAATATTGAACGAAAGTACCATTTAGGTATTTCGAGTCAATACCGATATCATGTACAATACTTTTTAAAACCGAAAAGTCCATTTGATAAAGAGGCAAACCACATGTATTAATGAAGCATTTAGCCCTTTTTTTTTCAATAAGAACTAATCTAAGGGCTGGTTGAAATTGCCACATCATCATTGTGAAATAAATGTGATTTATTGCATTACTCATCTATCAAATCTCTACCCTTAAACTTTTTCAAATCACTCTATAATGTTCGAACGATCTTTCAATTTAAATTTTAATGGTGCTTCGTGGCATGTGGCCATCAGACCACGTCATATCCAATTAAAAGGCGATATGTATTTAGACCTAGGGCTGAGCATGGGGTGGGGGGGGGGGGGGGGGGGGGGGGGGCGGGGGGAGGGGGGGGGATGCCCTTTTTTGGCCCTACCCCGCAGGGGTGTGGGTTTCCCAAAGGGCACCCGCATCCCGCTAAAATCCCTTTGTATCCATGCGGAGCGGATGAGGATGGGGCGGGGATCCGCGGGTATAGAACACCTAAACAAAGAGAAGAAGAAGAGAAGAAGAAGGGCTAGGCGCAAGAAGAAGAAGAAGAATCTGGAAGAAAAAGAAAATATATGAGGGGGGGCTGTGATTTTGTGAAGAAGAAGAGAAGAAGAAGGAAGAAGAGAAGAGGAAGGGCTAGGCGCAGGAAGAAGAAGAAGAATCTGGAAGAAAAAGAAAAAGGAAATATATGGAGGGGGGGCTGTGATTCTGTGAAGAAGAAGAGAAGAAGGGCAATGGTGCAGGAAGAAGAAGAAGAATCTAGAAGAAAAAGAAAAGGAAAATATATGAGGAGGGGGGCGGCACTCTAAGTCTCTAACACTAAAAATTAGGGGTTTTTTTTTTTTTATTTATTTACACGAGGAGGGGCGGGGCGGGGCGGGGCGGGGCGAGGAGGAGGGTGCGGGGCGGGGTGGGTTTGCGGGTTTTTGCTCACCCCTATTTAGACCATCCAATGAGCATGCTTACACTAAACATGTTAGATTGGCACATCTTTAACATCTCGCCCATATTTGAAGGAGAAAAAATAAAAAATCAATGGTCGTTGAGCCACCCCTATGGCTGACTAGCCCTAATTGGCTAGGGAATAGCTTAGCCAATGGGCCTTGGGGGTAGTTTTAGCAACCCCATAGCCATTTGGGGGTGAACGAACCACCCATAAATGGCTGCCACCCATTGGCCGACAATAGGGGGTAGCTCGAGCCACCCTTAGCTTTATTATTATTATAATAATTATTATTAATTTTTAAACAATATTAATAAGGCATACGAGACATGTGGCAGACATTCATTGGTAGAATGACACCCCGTTAAAAGTATTAGGCAGAAGTACCATCTGGGTCTTTCAAGTCAATACAGGTACCATATACGATAGTTTTTAAAATCGAGAGGTCCATTTGATGAAGAGGCAAACCACAGGTACTAATGAGGCATTTCACCACTTTTTTTTTTTGTTTTTTTGTTTTTTTTTTTAACAAGAACTGATCTAAGGGTTGGTTGAAACTGCCACATGATCATTGGTCTGCCACATGATCATTGGTTGGATAAGGATAAGACAACACATATTTGTACCCATTAGCTGTGAGCACAAAATCCAAATTACGTTTCTACTCAAATTAATTTGGTCCAATCAATTTGTTCTGATTTAAAATAGTAGCAAGAGGGCTAAATGAAAGCATTTATAATATGAAAAATAAACACAAACATAAGCAGGGCAAATATAATTATGCAAACAACACATATAATATGGAACCCAAAAAACCATAAGAGATATGTTATTTGCATAACTCTTACACAACAATGCTAATGTGTCCAATATTTTTTTTAAAAATGAAAATGCTGGACACATCAGCATTATTGTGCAATTGTTGTACAGCTAACATATCTCTAATTGATATATTAGAACGCAATGACAACCTAATCTCACAATTAATATCCCTCGGCGAGGTGACAATAACTAATATAATTAAGCGAGAACTATTCTCATTATTATTGTCATCTAGGTATCTCATACTAAAAATTAATAATTTTCCGATCTTCCCTTAATTTTAAGATGACAAGAACTCCGCAGGGAGATTATTATCTTAACTTAATCAAGTGTACACCATTGTATAGATTTAAAGTGATCCTCGAGTGACTCTACAGCAACATAGTCATTCCAGATGTAATCACATCTCATCTATTCAAAATAAGTCTATTATTGTAATCCGTAAAGTAAAACACCCTCCCCATGAAGCATTACCCATGGTTGGGTGAGGTGCTTTACTTTACATTACTATAGACCAACAATAGAGGTCATGAGACCCAACTCTTGAATCTCTTTCACACTTGATATTTCAAACGTTAGGGTTTTATTAAACCAATTGTGATCTCACCACAATTGTAACCTTAACCTATCATATCATTCAACCAATTGTGATCTCACCACAATTGTAACCTTAACCTATCATATCATTCCAAAATTGAACTAAAATCATAATCTCATTAGGAATCCTAGTTTAGGTAGAAATCCTAATCAAAGCGGGAAAACTAATCCTGTGAAAGTCCTATTTAAATTAGAAGTCCTAATACCATTAGAATACTATTTAAAATAGGAGTCCAAGTCCCGATCGAAATTCTAATCAAATGTTTCTAATCACAGTAAGAATCCTAGTCGAACTAGGAATCCTAATCCTACTTTTAATCCTAGTCATACTGGGAATCCTAGTTGGACATGGTCTTTGAAATCCTAATCACATTGAGGTTTTTTCTTTAAGTAGCGTTTATGCATTTTAATCTAATTAGAATGCCTAAAATGGGAACCCTATCCAACATAACATGGTTATCACACATTCCAATAAAATTGGAATATTGTCTCTTAGGTTTAAGAGTCAAACTCACTCTCCCATTAGGAAAACATTAAACATAAACCATCTAAAAGATATAAAAGGTCCAAATTTTAATAGGGTTTAAAATCTAAATTCAAATCAGGTTTAGGGTTAAGGTTAGGATTAGAAAACCCTAACCCTAGTTTTCAAGGGTAGCCACCACCTATGTGGTGTAGCTCCCTTTGGGAATGGCCCAAGGTGGTGTGGCAACCCTTTAGCCACTACGTTAGGGTGGTTGGCCAACCACGGGTTGGACTCGTAGCCCTCATTGCATGGTGGTTGCCATCATGCAATTAGCCCCAAAACAAACATTTTGCATTCTAAACATGTGTTAGAAAATTCAAAAATATTTTTTGAATCAAAAACACCCATAAAAGAAAACAATTAAACATCAACACATGTTAAACAATCAATCATGTATTCTAGACCAATAACTTGAAGACACTCTTCCATAACTTCAAGAATACATGAAGAAACACATCATGCACTGATTTAATAATATCCTAAATGTAATGCCCAATAAATTATTTAATGAGTTTATTATAATTAAATAAAAATAAGCAGGATTAGTGTGGTAAAATCACAGTCGAAGTTTTAATAGAAATAGTTTGTTAAGTTTTCTTAAGAATTATACTTAGTCTATTTAGTATGGTAAAATAATATAAGATGGTTTTATTCTCACACTATGGGTTAGTGTGGTAAAATAAAACCATGTATTTTTTATCATTATACCATGGGCTTGTAAGGTTTGAAAATTGTAGCCCAATAAAAGAAAATAAAGGTGGCAATATAGGGCCCAAGTGTTAGTTAAATCCTTAAAACTCACTTTACTCTTATATTCAATTAAGCTAGAGGGGTATTTTTTTTTTCATTCCTCACTAAAATACAAGCCACATGTAGTCTTCTATAAAAATAAAAAAGAAAAAAAGAAAAAGCAAAAGAAAAAGAAAGAAGAAGAAGAAAAAGTGGGACACCTCTTTTCTTCCCCTCATTCACACCTAACACAATTTCTCTCCACTCTCTTTTTCTATCTCTTCTTCTTTCATTTGGAGCATGCCTCTTGATTCAAATTGAATTTTCCATCAATTCTAAGCTTTGAATAGCGTTTATCAACGTTCGCGCTTCAATTTTACCAATTGAATTGAGGTAATTTCATGAAACCTAGGTTTTATCTACATTAGGTTAATTTTAAATGTGAGGCTCAAGTCTTAAAATTGGCTTAGGACTTTTGTGTGTAGTGGATTGCTGTGCACTATTCAAGCTTTGGGTTGTTGATTAAGCGGGTTAAAACTCCAATTTGTGTAGTTTTGATTAATTTAGGGCTTTTGATGTTTAAACACTATTATTTAGTTGGGTTAATTGCATTTATAATTGTTAATTAACCCTAAGTCTTTTATGGGTTCCATGGATAACGGGTGTTTATAGAGTTTAAGTACTAATGGGTATTTATGAGGTTTAGATTATATGAATAATGGCATGGGTAGTATAAATTGAAAGTTTTTGGTTGTAAACTCTAGAGTTTATAGGTTAATTTAATTAATTAATGGGTAGTAAAAGTAAATTCTTGATGGCTAATGGGTGGTTATGGAAGTTTAGTGCTTAATTAAAGAAAATTGAGCATTATGGGTTGTTTAGAGTTAAAGTATGATTATGAATAGAGTATAATGATATTTATCATATTTTGCATTGTGGGGAATCCTCCGTAAGCATTGTCAATGATATGTAAGTATATTACTTATGGAACAAAAGAACAATTTAAAAAATGGTTTTCAAAATGAGATATGTGTATTTTAATCAAGCTAAGGATATGTTATAATGATAAATGATTTATGATTTCTTTCGATGATTTCAATTGATTAGTGAAATATTTTGATGGATGTTTCATGAGAATTTGATATGACTATACAAGTGTTAAGTTGTGTTTTATGAAATTGATGTTGATTGCTACATGAGAATGGAAGTAAAAAAGTAAAACTAGTTTCATTATTAGGCGTGATGAGTATGAGCATGGATGAGTAAATGAGAATAAGAAGTTAACGGTAAACAAATGATGAAATGTAATGATATGAGATGTTATGATGATGAATGATGACAATGAACCTAAATTACGGGGGTTAGTTAATCGTAATACCTAGAATTATAGAGGTTAGAATTATAATACCATAATTACGGTGGTCAGAGCTATAATACCTGAATTATGGAGGCAGCCATAATACCTAGAATTACAGGGGTCAGCTGTAATATCCAAATGTGCACATTTAGGTCAGAACCGTAATAGTTAATACAGGTAATGGGAAGAAGAAAATGAATGAAAGCATGTATGACAAATGTCTTATGGTTGATATATGATGATGTTTTATGATGGATTTCATGTTAGATGTATCATTATGTATATGTGTCTGAATGGAATAGAGCATCTGTACACTGTTACAACTGGTTGCATATGATGTTTATGATATGTTTTCTTGCTTAGATATGCTCATATGTTTGTTTAAGTTGTGGAATGTATATATAAGTAGATAGTTGAGTTATATGATGTATAAAAATTATATGATTTAGATGGGCTTATATGCGCATGTTTCCAAGCGGGAGATTGGATGTGCTTATATACTCATAGCTAAAATAGTTTTTTTTTTTTTAATAGTTTTCATGTTTACACTGTTTACTTCATCAGTTACAAAAATATTTGTAAGCATTGTAAAGCCTAGTGTAACTATTATTGTAAACTCATGGTAGAAAAATGAAAAGTCAACTTAGTGCGAAAAGTCGGTAATTTTTATACTTGCTGAGACCATGAACTTGCATATCCGCCTATACGAACATGATAACCCCACGATCACGTAGATAATGTTGTGATTGCAAGTGACGAGGATGTTGATGCGGATCTGGTAGCCACATAATTAGGCTACTATAATTGAGGTCATGGGATGCAACATGCATTTTGGTTAGACTAGTGATTCAGTCTATCTTTTGGGTTGTATATCATTTTTGGTATGTTCATAAACACTCATGATGTATATGGATTTGTGTCGCTTGTGACACTTTTATATAGCCAATGGTTTCAATTATATAATGATAGAGTGTTAAAGTTATAAAAACATTGATGTTGACTGATAGCTCTACGTGTTATGTAATATTACTTTTAATTGTTTTCCATTGCGATGTTATGATTTCTAATGTGATGTGTCCATGTTGTGAGATGCTAGTATGTATGTAGAGGTTATTATGACAACTTGGATTACAAGCTTGGTTGCTGCTATGCTAAGAGAAGTAAAGCAGTCCTAAAAAGGTAAAGAGGAATGAAAGAAGAGAAAAGAGTATTCTCCTTGCTTGCATCCGAATTCCTTACCTTTTCTATCTATCATCAACTTTGCCCTTGCAGTTTACCCATTGTTGATTATAAAGGGTCTTGTTACACTAAACAAGTTAAATATAGTCAGAAACATGTTACACAATCAAATAAACAAACTTGGGAAAAATATAAAAAGGTTCATTGAACTAACAGCCGTTTTAAAATAGCTAATTGAATTTTCAAGTGTGCTAATGTGACCTATTAAACTATCAAAGTGTGCCAAAAATACCATTTTTTTTTATTATATTTCTATAATATTCCTATTCTATTAAAAATGAAGAAAAAAACACAACTAAACTATTTTGTTTTTTTTTAAAAAGAATAAATACAAAGTCAATTAATCCCTATGCTTGACCTAAAATACAAATCGTTCACTGCGGAATAAAACATAATTCAAAGTTCTTCAAGGTATGCAAAAAATAACAATTTAGTCATTTTGGTTAAATTCCGTCAAAATACTTGACGGATTCTGTTAGTTTTAACATTAACACCAATAAAATCATTAAATGTGTCATTCTTACTAAAAAAAAATATCATAATATTAAAATTATACATTTATAAAACTAAATCACTCCCTACAGTCAAATTATGTTAAAACACTTGATAGATTCCGTTATTGTGTTACATCAGCACCAATAAAATGACGACACGCTTCACAGTTAATATCCCGGGAGGGTAAGCGGGATAGGTAAATTCACTCCCTCCCCCCCAAATAAAAGGGGGACGACGTTGTTTGGGGTCAAAACAAGGTCGCTCTTTATTGTTGAAACGACGTCACTTTCACTCACAAGAGTGACGTCATTTCAACAGTAAACGACGTGGGCTAGTGTTGTTTTTTAAAAAAAAAAAAAAATACACTACCCAAAACGGTAGAAATTGCCATTTTTTTTTAGAAGTGATCGTGAATTGTGTAACAAATAATATCTTAATTTATTTAAGCTTGCATATAGTAATAACCGTACTGTTTAATCTATTATATAGATTTATATAGTAATCCAAAATGCGTATCACCTCATACGCGGATAGTGGATCATAACCGCGCTGATGCGGATATGGATACCTAAAAATGATAACCACATCTGCATTTTCACCCATAGTTCAAACAACATATGAGTTGTTTGGCAGAAAAACTATGTGATAAAACAACGAAGTTATAAAAATTTAAAAATTTCTATACCAATCTTGTCAAATAGACAAATTAGGATGAAGAGAAAAATTTTAAAAATCTAAATATTTTCCGTTGTCTTTTTGATCTATTAGAAAATGAAGTTTTAAATATAGAATTTCAAAAAATAAAAAGAATCTTTTTATTTGGAAAGGCAAAAAAACTTTCATGATGTTTTTGAAAAATTTCAAAAAACATTAAAGATCAAGGAGTTAAGATCAGACTCGTTTTAGTTCGCAGCCATCAATTAAGATATATCATGAAGGAGTTCCAAAGTTAACAATTCTCATCAATCATAAAGAATCATATATGGAAAAAAAAATATAAAAAAGTCTCATGAACTAAAGAGACGAGTATACTAAAGTGATACATCAATTTACCAAGGTCTGCCAAAAATGTCATTTTTTAATTGCATTCATATAATATCATAATTCTCTTAAAAACTAAAATAAGAAACAATAATAATAAAATGAAAAAAAAAAAACTAAACGAAACTAAAATTTTAAAACAAAAGAACAAAGGAAAAAAAAAATATATATATATATATATATGATAAATGCAAATTTAGTCTCTGTGGTTGACCTAAATTACAAATCGCTTCCTGCGGAATAAAAAATAATTCAAAGGTCTTCAAGGTAAGCCAAAATAACAATTTAGTGATTTCAGTCAAATTCCATTAAAACACTTGACAGATTTCGTTAGTGTCAACGACAGTACCAATAAAATGATAACATGTGTCACTCTTATTAAAAAAATATAAATATATTAAAAATATATATTTATAAAACTAATAATAATAAAAAAAAAAAAAAAAAAAAAAAGATAGAGTTGGTTGTCGGTTGGGCAGCCACCCCTTTTATTATTATTAGTTTTATAAATATATATTTTTAATATATTTATATTTTTTTTATTAAGAGTGACACGTATCATCATTTTATTGGCTTTAACGTAACATCTAATCAACAGTTTTAACAGAAAACATAAGTTACCTATATACTGTTGGTTTATATATATACAATTACAGACAACATAAGTTACATTGGAATTTGGAAGGTATCTACTGTTCGTTTATTTTTATTGGTTGCATTTTGATGACAAAACACTGCCATATCAGAGACACCGTATTTCCATAAGATTTCTTGCAGAATATTTATTCTAGAATAGAAAGGGCTGAACAAGGCAAGATCTGCACAGAATATCACTAAGAATGAAAGGTTCTGGTGAATGAAATATTTTGGAAACTTTACAGCTCAACAAATTTGGTTTTTCTACATACTGTCCGGACGGCTAGAATCAGCATTCAGATGCTAGCCATAGAAAGTCAGAGTTCGATACCTGTCTGGAAAGCCCATAAGACGTAAACCACCGAGAGCTCCTGTTCGCAACTTGTCCGGACAGCCTAGCGGACGCGAACCACCAAGAGCACCTGTTTGCAAGGATGTCCAGACGCAAAAGTGAAGACTGCAGACGGAGAAGCTTTTCCTTGTAGTCCTGACGCTAGGTCAAGCCATCCGAACTCCCTTCAGCAAAACGTAGGGTTTGTTGTTGCCTGCCCGAACGCCACCAAAAAGAAATTCAAATTTGAGTAGAATTATGATTTCTAAAGCCTATTTAAAGGGGCTTCTACGCATTGTTTCTTTAAGAATTTTGAATAAAATTCCAGTGTGCTAAGAGAATAGAGTTTAGGTAGAAATTGTTTTATGTACTATTTCTCTTAGAGTTATTTGTGTTGTAACTGTTCAACCGTTTGAAGTCTAACTAAAGAGAAGTTCTAGTTAGGACTAAGCAAAAATCGCACATCCCTGCACCGACCCGCATGAACCACACCACCCTTCACCGCCCCTACCGGTTTTTACGTTGATATTTGCAAGCACGGGTTCGATTTTTGCCAAACCGTGCAGGGAGGGGTGGGGCACGGGTTTAGGATTTTTTCAACACCGGATCCCCGCACCTCCCCAGATAAACCTAAACACCGAAAAATAAAAAATCCTAACCCCCCTGTCCGGCGACTTCAACGACTCCGGCTGTCCCTCACGAGTCACCCTTTCTTCATCTTCATTAGTAATACTAGCTTTGGATTCTTTGGCTCTGATGACTGAGGAGGATTGGAGGAGGACGGGCCTGGACAGCGGCTGAGATTTGCGAAGAGATCAAAAGAAGATGAAACCTGAAACTGAAAGTTTGAAACGATGAAAGTGAAACACACTGAAACCTGAAACTTTGAAAGGAAAAGAAAGAGACGAAGCCACGTGGGTAATCTAAAGGCTGAGATACATTTTCTCAAAAAAAAAAAAAATGAAGGTTGAGATAGTGAGATACATTTCAAAGTGTTTTACAGGCATGCTACAGCTGTTAACAACTCACCCACTCCAAACAGTGTGTTTGGTCGTTTGATGGACATTATCAGGCTGCATATTGATACGGTGCGTTTAGGAAAGGGTGGAAATAAACAAATAAAGAACAATTGAGAACAACTCCCACGGGCCACGCATATGGTGCGTTTAGGCTAGCTCTCGGTCTCTCTCTAGTCTCTAGAATCTTCTTTCATTTTCCTCATCTTCTTCGCCCATCTCTTTACAGACACCGGCTTTTGGTCTTTCTCACTCGCTCCTCCACTTATTCTTCTTCTTCTTCTGGTTCTTCAGTTCTTCTAGAGTTTGCGGAATAGCGACCATGGAGAGCGACGGGCGTGGCATCACTGTTCCGACTAGTCGATTGCAATTGCGTCCTCCGTTCCTCGTCGAACCGTAAGTTGGTGTTTCTCTGTTGCTTAAATTTCACTATGTTTTGTTTGGTTCATGAGAAAATCGTTGATTTGTTTGGTTGGTTGCTTGTTTCTGAGAAAACCCACCCCACCCCCCCCACCCCCGGCACATCCCCGCCCCGCATCACCCCGCACCGCACGGGTTCTTCATTTCTGTGTGGTTTACAGGTCCACTTTAAGGAACCCGCAGGGGTGCAGGGCGGGGCCAAAAAAGGGGGAACCCCCCGCCCCATGCTCACCCCTAGTTTTAGTTAATGGATCAATTGAAGAACTCTACAGACGGGTTTGATAGAGAGGCATTCAAGTATAGGTACTTGTTAGAGTTCAAGGTACGACTACTGTAAAGATTTTGTGAGTACGACTGTCTTGTAACTAGCTATTTCTTCAGTTAGTTGATTTTCTGGGTTTGGCTGCCCCGGAGTGATTTTTCTCTTTGGTACAAAGATTTCCACTTCGTAACCAAATATTTGTGTCTATCTCTTTATTGCTTTACATATTTGATTGCATGCTTGGTTGCGGTTAATATTAGGAGTCTAATTTTATTTTCATATACAATAAAGTGGCAGTACTAAATGTTACAATTTAAACTTTAAACAACATGATCAACTTCCTTCAATTACGCATTCCTTAAGCCAGCTATTGTTTCGTAGTTCAAAAGTCACAAGACATTAATTTGAACTTCCTTCAGTTACTAACGCATTTAATCCAATTACTGTCATGTATAATTCAAAAGTCACACAACATTTAACCTTTAATAATTTCTTTATCTGCAACAGTAAATGTGAGTGAATGAGTATAAGTTAACAAATTGAAGGAATGAGAATATCAGGGAATAGCTATTTTTAGTAATTTAAAATAATAATAAAAGTTGTTAATGGAATAACTATTTCCACTCATGTGTCTGGTGGTAACGTCATAATAGAATCATGAATTTGTATTTCACTTTTTATTATGGCATTCAATGACATCTTCTACTTAAAAGATTATATTACTATTTTTTTGTTGGACTCTCCGTTTTGATGCGCATACATATTATTAAAGCTAGCAATTTTTTATACGGTCTGTTAATTTGATAAGAACCCAACATAAAATTAAAGGATTAAGGTTGAGAAGTCTTACCCGTTTAATTAAATGGGTCGGGTTATGATTGACCTAAATAGTCTTATACCCGGCCATGCTTTGACACGACTCCAACCCAACACCTGACATAATAGCAGACAATTTTTGACATGACTTGCGAACCCGACATGAACCCAATACAAAATTAGAGAGTTAGGGTTGAGGAATTTGACCCGTTTAATTAATTGGGTCGGGTTAGAGTTTACCTATATAGTCTTATATCTAAGGGTGTACATGCGGGCAGATAATATCTGCTCGCATTCGCTATCTACAAATATCCGCACATGCGGATAAGGTTAGCAAAAACGACTATCCGCACATACGGATGCGGATAGCTGTTTATGGGTATGTAGATGCTGTTATTAACCGCATCCTCAAACCCTTTATATATAATATATATTTCTTATATATATTATATTTTATAAATTCATTAAAACAACGTCGTTTTGAATTAGGTATATAATATGTTTACATTGGTTTGACTGGTTGTGTTGCTTTCTCGTATAACATGATGTGGATGCATGCGGAGATCCAAAAGTGATATATGCATTTTGCGGATGTACGTGGTTGTAAATATTGCAAATAACCACATCTGCATATATACTCCTACTTATACGGTTATACCCATATTTCCACATGCACGACCTAAAACCAACATGCAAACACGAAATGTCACCCCTGCATATTATTGCATCAAAGTATAGTAGTCAGAGACGGAGGGAAGGGGGGGCTGGCAGGGGCCTGGCCCCCCCCTCCCCACAATTTTCTAAAAAAAAAAAAAGATTATTAGGTAGAATTTTTTTTTTTTTTTTTTTCTAAAAAATTATAAAAATATAAGGTAAAAGTAAAAATTTAGCTTATTTAGCCTCTAACAAAATTTTTTTTTTGGCCATTGACCCCTGCCCATAAGAATTTCTGGCTCCGTCCCTGATAGTAGTATAGACAGCAAAACTTCCGCATCATTTTTATTTATTAGGTAATTAAGATATCTATAAAGTAGGTTACAAAACATTCACTTCGTGAATTTGTACATATGAAAAGTACAAATTCCTCGATCAAACTTGATAATTTAACAGATAGAATCCTTATCAGCCTTCCTTCTGTCAATTCCTTACTTGGGTCGAGATGCTGTCGCGGTGAGCCCAGGTTGTCTTGCTATCTGAATAATTAGGAGTAAAAGCAATTAATACTGTTTTTTTTTTTTTTTTTAATGAATAAAATTGACATAAATTCTATAGAATCCCATTCACCTGAAAGTAAGCTTCAAGTTTCCTCTTTAGGCTGGCATATTCTTTCTTCAGTTGTTGGAAAGTCCTCATGCATCTGTCTTGTTCATGCAACACAATGATTATTACTTAATAATCCAATTATGTGACGTCAAATGGGGGCATGATTTTGAACCTCTGAATTAATATCGATCCTTGAACAACTAGGACAGATTACTTTACCACCTAGTCTAGAGGCTCTAACATATATAAAATTTAGATAAAGCTTTTTCAAACTTGACAGTCTCCATGCATGGAGAGTATCGTGAAGATAATTAATTAAGGAATTAATTAAGTTGGAAGATGAATTACCCTTCTTCATTTTTTGCCCTACAATATTCCCTGAACAGTGTACACTCGGCTTTCACCTTTTTGGCTCCAAAGCTGCACCAATAATAATTAAAAATAAAATAAAAATTGAGATAGAGAACATTAATGTTAATGTTATGTGTTGAACGGTTGAGCCCAACACAGAAAACTTCGATAAATCTTAAGTACTGTTATTTTGTTTAAACATATTTACCTTGAGCTACTTCCCTTAAGCTGATACATATAGCTATCGAGCTTATCGAAATCAAGTGGGCTCCTCTCCCTTCGAGAAATAGAACATTATTATCATCGTTATCTCCTTTACAGAAAAGGCATGCAAAAAGAAGAAGAAAAAGAAAACCAAGATAAAAGAGGATCGGAGGGGGAAAAGAAACTAACAATGCCTGCTCGATGATAACGATTACTGTAGATGTATTCTGGTAGTACGATGTGACAACTTCCTCCACAAAATTAGGATTAGCATCGTCTTGCAGCTCCTCTAATTGGATAAATTGTTCGTCCAAGAATCCCTACAACGTCCCATCATTCATTTCTCTATCACAACCCCCAAAAATATCATATATGGATCACATTTTTTATGATTTATGTGTGCATGCAAATCTATATATTCTCTATCTAATTAATTACTACAATTAACGACCAGTGTTTTAAATTTAATTAGTATTTAATCATGAATCATGATCAGTAGTACTCGATCTTTATAAATGAATGAATTTGCTCATAAACTAAACACTAATAATAATATTCCACTCAGGCTTGAAATTTATGCACATAGACATTACCATTGTGGGGTTATATACTCATTGTGCTACATGATTAATTAGTGACATATAATTGATGAATATTTCTCATTTATGCGTTTTTTGTGGGGTACGGTTGATGTTAGAAAAGAGAAATGTTTCTTAGCATACAAATATCCCACAACAATAACGTAGGAAGGTTTAGAAGCTATTGGAATATCGTCCCACTAAGCTGATGTAGTAGAGCCCATTAACCCTTACATCAACTTTTATTAAAAAAATGAAAAATTCAATGACTAACAGACACTGTTACATCAGCTCAACAAAAAAGATATAACCCTTTGTCGCTATAATTAAAAGATAATTCAGGCTATTGACAACGTCAAATCTTAATTAAGAAGACATAAAAACCTGATCAAAGAGGGACTGCCTCTCGAGGACAACTTGTCTAGACAAGCGGCAGCGGTTCACCGCCATTAGAGCAAGGGAATTAATGTGAAGAAAACAAGCAACAGGCGGTGTGTCTCTGAGAAGATGGTGATCAGGGGATCGAGAAGGCTGCAACGTTAAGTTATGGCTTGAGTAGTGAGAATTAAGGCATATGGCGGCGTGTTTATATATATAATATATTGCGGAGAGGATGGATATTGGATCGATCGAACACACTTCCACGTACGTTTAATTAGTTCCTTAATTAATTCTTTTTCTTTTTGCTTAGATTAGAGGGCGCGCAAATAATTAATGTATGTGGACGTGTATTTAAGTGTGGATTCATGTGAAAATTAAATTAAGGGAGTACTCTTCCAGAAGAATCTAAGCAATTTGGGAGGGCAGGCGTTGGGGATTGGCAGATTTGATTCTATCGATCAGCTAGGGACACAATTATTTGATTTGTTTATGATTTTATGTTAACTCATGAACTAAAGGTATGCGGATTCTAAATATACCCCATAATTAAATTTAAAAATCATTTTTAGCGTTTTATAATATATATTATGCACCCTATTATCACCCTTTGAAATTTAATATATATACATACTCAAGCTACCGATTGAGATCAATATTGAAACAGGTCGGTGAAATCTCTTTGGGATCAAACCTAATTAACTAGACATCAATATATGAGATTGTTGCAATCTCGATCTCTTTGATTCAACTTAAATTGGACAATTGTCATTGCACTATATATATATATATGCAAAAGTTAGCGCCAATAATATTAATTAACAACACCATGGCAATAAAACCCGCTATTACCCACCAAACAGCTAAGAAATTAATAAGTAAAAGAAAGAAGAAAATCGTGATGGGACGTAGAAAGATGAAGATGCATGCATTGAGATATTCCTATTTAGGCTATATTAATGCTATGAAATATTCCTATATTGTTTTGCTTTTTTGATATTATAAGTAAGTGTCAAAAAAAAAGTCATTTCCATATATAGAAGGAGCCGAATATGAAAATAAAAAATAAAAATAAAAAATAAAAATGATTTGGCATATGCCATGTCTGCTTCTGAAAAAAAAAAATAATGGGCATCGCATGAGATCGACAAAGAATTTATACTAAAATGCCCAAAAGCTAGTATTATTTTTTTTAACAAATAAAGCCGATCGAAGCATATATATGGATTCATCAACATACGTCGAACATAAGTACCTTGACACATGCATGGTGTCACATATATTTTCTAGAAGGAGCCTAGCTAGGGAGAGTGTGGGTCGACGTACGTTGGCGTATATTCTTTTGGGCACCATCCCATTTCAAGGACTAACAGAAATACCTTGAATAGTACCACAATCTAATTTAGGTACAACAATATGTACGTGTAGAACTACTTCAACAAGTATGTGTGTAAGACATTGTAACACCTCAAAAAATAATTAGGATTAGGAGTGCTCTAATATTAACCTAGAATATTTGGAGTCGGGATAAGGGTATTAAATTGGACATACTTTTTGTAGGTTTTGGCTCTCAGCAAACAATTGGTAAGAATACCCGAACAATCGACGAGGTGACCGAATGATCGATGGATGGTTACAACAACTTAGTTTTGAGACACTACAAAAATTCCCCTATTTCTGGACGGTTTTGAACCGTTCAGAACTAGGTGAAAAACCGTTAGGAATCAATTACTGATGGTTTATTCTTGACGGTTTGAAACCGTCCAGAATCTAGCGTCGGGAAATTTAATTCTTGACGGTTTGGGCAAAACCGTCTAGAATTAATTCTAAATGGTTTTGCCCAAACCGTCCAGAATTAATAGTTACTTTTTTATATATATTAATATCATTAATAATACAAAATCCATAATACAAATACATGCACAATCCAAATACAAAATCCAAGATACACTTCTTCACAACAACATTCTACTTACTTATTACATAATTCAAATCCAAATACATTTCACAATCCAAATACATAATTCAAATCTAAATACATAATTAAAATCCAAATACATTTCACAATCCAAATATATAATTAAAATCCAAGATTGTGGTGGAGCGGCGGTGGCGTCGAGCTACAGCATGGGCGGAATGAGCTCAAATTCATTGTTTCTCACCCACCCATAAATTTTTTCTTTTTTGTTTTCGAAACAAACAGTCTCGACATGAAAAGATGTTGGATTCGAAACAAACCTCGCATTCCTCACCTAAGAGCCGAACCCTAAAGCCCCACCGCTCCTCCAACTTCGCCAAGTGCCATCGCCGAACTGGTGGCCTAACGTTCCGGGACTCGTCTTGTTCGAAGGATTTGCCCAGGACCTATGGCTCGAACCGGAGATGGAGAACACACGTTATGTTTTGGCCAGAGATCTGAAGATGGAGTTGGACGTACCGGTGGCCGTGGAGATGTAGCTGGTGGTCTACGGTGGCGGGCTTGTGGGTGGCGGTCGGTGGGGTTGAGGGACGAGATGGAGAGAGGGAGGAAAATATTGTAGGGAAAAGCTTTTGGGGAAGAAAGAAAATGGCTAAAGCGTTTCATTCACACTGAATTTGAATTTGATTTTTTTTGTAAGGAGGAATTTGAGTGAATTTACACATTGTTTGTCCCAAACCGTCAACAAATTTCACGACGGTTTTAAAAGAAACCGTCATGATTTCTTTTTTTACTGACGGTTTTTAGAAAACCTTATGTAAAATTTTTAATTCATGATGCTTTTCAGAAAAGCGTCATTAAAAATTTAATTCTAGATGGTTTTTAAAACCGTCTAAAAAAAACCCGTCAATAATTGGTCTTTTTTTGCAGTGAGACATCGATCTCCACCCTCTTATACGTGCATGGTTCAGTTTTTAAAGCATCTTTTGGATCCTTCAGCCTCATTTCTTTATTCCAAGCCTATGGAAACCTTAGAGAGAGAGGGAAGAGAAATTGGATCTTGGTTTTTGCACTTAAGAAAATGTAACAATCTACTATAATCTCGTCTTAGATGTTGTTTCTAGCATGTTATTAGTTGTATTACTTGCTGTGTTAGTTTATTGATCATAGATTTGCGTAGGGTTTAGTAGATTTTAGATGTTAGGATTGGATTTGATGAGTTATTGATGGTTTGATGGTTAGATGGTTACTTTGTGGTGATTAGCTTATGTTTGGAAGTATGAAAGTTGATTTTTGTGCTTAGACATGAATTTATGGTTGGTTTTGTGATGAGTTGGATTTTTGTTATGGTTTGATAAGCATGGATGTGTTTGAATTATTGTGTTTACGGTTAGGATAGTGTTAGGATGCATGATAGGCCTTAGATCATGTTAGAATAGGTTATACTGGACTAATTTTAGAAATTAGACTTTTTGCTCGAGAACCAAATGTTCGGTGGTCGATCTAGCCGCTGATCGGCATTGATTGATTGACCCGAGAAATGAACGTTCGATTGGTAGGCAGAATGACCATCTTGCCCTCAAATTAAGATTTAGGGTGTTTTAGCTTAGATTAAGTTCTGATTCATGATTCTTTCAAAGATTTTGTGGGTGGTGACTGGTGAGTCTCTCGAAGGTTATTTGGTGGAGCCTTGCGACCCCGGCAAATAAACTCACACAGATGCTTGTTATTTTAGATTACTTCATAACATGATTACTTTATATGATAAACATGCATATTTACAACGCATATAAAATATGTTTTAGAGCAATGTGAACTCTATTTTTGTAAAAAAAAAAAAAAAAATAGATGAATATTGAATGATGTAAATATATGGGAGTGTGTAAATGCATGCATGTAAAATACAATTTCAATCGCATCGTATCACGCGGTACTTGATGTACGGATAAAGACTATGTGCTATTATTATACGGGTTAATCCCCATGGTCAAGAGATTTATATTTATTGTTTGGCCTTAGATCCAATGGTTTTATAGGTGATCGGCGAAACCATGTTTGATTGGTGGTCACAATGATAACATCGTTAGTGATATGGATCATACGGAGTTTAAATCCCATCAAGACATTAACAATGACGCTATGCGGCAACATTAGGGCACCGATGTTGTACTACATGTTACTTAGGAGAGCCCCAACCCTAGCAAGCAATGGGTTAAAGATTTGAATAGACCATATGGAGTACATTATGGTATGTTCACTTGATTATCGTATATCTATATCTATATTGCATCCGCATGATTTATAACTAATGCATATAAATGCCTGGAGAATGAAATGACCTTTTTAATTTAAACTAAGTTCACAATATGATAACATGTAATTCTATGTATCCGTAATCACTAAGTCATGGATGTCCACTTTATATTTTTCACTTGTAAAACATTCGTGTTCTATACATGTCGAACCCCCTTTGAAGATGGACTTTGAAGAACTAGACAGGAAGCCAGCTTTGGACCACCTCGCTAAGTTGATATTTGAGGAGTTGGACCCACCTTTAAGTATAGATTTGTGGCATGATTTCGATGACCATTTTCATGATACCTTTATGGTTTTTTCTTTTTTGCAGTATTATCAGTTTTATGGTAACGCTTTGATGGATTGATGGATTACTTATTTAGACTATAGTTACTTATTTAAGATTTGGTTGTGACTTGATGACTGGTCTGAGACCGAGACAATTGATGTTTTTGTTGATTCTTTCGTGATTGCTCTGGTATTATTGTTATGATGGATATTATAATTGTTATCTTGATGTATTAGAAAAGTCTTACATTGTAGGCTCTTTGATGACGGCTCATTGGGAAAATTCGACGAGAAGCTGGTGTACCGAGAGATAATTACCAGTTAATTATTTATTGGGACGTTACAATATAATATCAAAGTATTCACCTCTAAGAACCATACGAATTATGGTAGAAGATTGTTGGGTTTCAATTGACATGTTCCAAAGAAGGTAGGTGGAAAATAACAAATGACGTTTGTCTCTAGAGCTCTCATACCATATAATTATTAACAGCAAGGTGTTGTAATTGCCTCATTGAGTACTTTGTCATTCATTTTAGAGACGTGCTATACCCTTGGTCTTTCTCTCATCCTCATACTTTTCAAAATCATCATTGGATATGTAGGTTCATGTGTGAGATACACATGAGCTCCACAGATCTAATAGTAATTTTGAAAAATGTGAGTATGGGAGAATAACCATGGGAGGAAATAAGTCATTTCTCTTTTATTTATAATGATTGATACAGGATATATAACCAAAGTTTAAAATACAAATCTATGAAATTCATCTTCCGGCCGGTGAGTTTGTTACAAACAATCAAATACATTTGAAACTTAAGATGAAGTTTACCCATTGTTATCTTGAACTTGGTCCATTGCCTTATCTGGTGGACTTAAAACAAAGGGAGTTACTCTAATGACAAATGATACATTTACAAGTATTTCTGTACAATTCTAACAACTCTACATATGAGTCATATGCATCAAATAGTTGATTTTTCTTTTAAGAAAAAAAAAAAAAAGTTGTTGGAGTTATACAGATGTTGTAAACGTATCATATCTCTAATCCATTACTTTTTAAAATTTATATATATTTGGCAAAAAAATCTCGATTAATTATCAGTGACGACCAGGTCTAGTCGTTGCTAATAATACGATAGGGGCTAGTCATTGATGATCATATGCATAATCATTCATCAACAATGACACCTACAGTCATTGTTGATAAATATTATCCACGATGACATTATGGCTTGGGTAGGTAGGTTATCTGCGACAAGCAGTAACATTATTAGCGATGACACCTAAGTTTAGGTACGTTTTTTTTATGTTATTCGCGATGGCCAATAACGTTATCAATGACAACTTTTATGTCATTGCTAATAGCATACAAGCCTTATGCTACGATTTAATTCTACCTTTATGATTAAGGGGTCTTAACTGACTCATGTGAAGGTTAAATACCTTCACTCCATGGCATTCACCCAAAGAAAAGAGACGAAATGTCCTTTATACAAAAGGCCGGGAACCACTTCCACTAGCTAGCTAGTGACTTTGCGCTGACTTTTAAGGCTCACATGCACCCACCATAAAATCTAGAATTAGATTCATTCTTGACCTATGAATAAGATCGAGAAAGGGTAGCTAGCCAATAATAATATAGCCGCGCGCCTACTGATCAGCTTTTTGTTTACTAGACAGAAGCTATTAATTGTATACTAATTAACACAGTTGTTTGACTTACACAAAGCATTATGAAATCATATTTTGTGTTTGTGGAACGACAATCAGGAAGTCCAAATTTTCCCCAGTACGTACTACAGTTTACCTTAGGCTACGATAGAATTAGATTCATTCTTCAAGGAAATCCGATTTTTCCCCACAATATAGTTTACCTGCAATCTAAATAACGTTTTTTTAGGAAAAAAAAACTAGGTTATATAGATTCTGGTGCTTTCAGTGTTTAATTGTTACAAGGGTTGCCCAGATACAGTACTCTTTAATCAAGGCACAGTACTCAGCAATATTGCAGTTTCCATTGCTATAAAAACTCCAAAGGTTTCTCTTTTATAGTTTGTTATGAATTTGGATTAGTTTTAAAGGAATCAGGACTGAAAGAATTGAACATATGCATGCATGTTATTAGAATTTTTATTTAAATGAAATTGACAAAGCATGAACGATTCAAGCAACGTTTGGAACGAACATGGACATGGTCCTGATCATCTCCTTGTCTCCCTGTCTCTCTCTCTCACACACACACGTACAGTACACACATGTTCATGATCAGGACAGTAGTGCAAAGAAAGTAGATAGAGCAAAACTTCGATAGCATTATCGATCGTTAATGGAAAACAAAGCCTACATATAATCCCACTAACCGAACATTTCGATTCAAGTACAATAATACATATGTAATGTGAAACTCGACGTCAATCACTTCTTGCCACGTGGTATCCTTTTTAGCTCTCTAGCCATCAATTCCTAGGGCGACATGCCGTCTCCGAGGGCCCAGATTGTACTCTTACCTGCTGAATAATTAGAAAAAAGAAATAAGAGATATATAAAAATGATTAGTTAAAATAAGCTTTTTGTGGGAAAACTGATATATAGAATAATATACATTAATTCCACTCAGTATGGGAAAGGGAAAGGCATGCATGCACCTGGAAATAAGCTTCAAGCTTCCTTTTGAGAATGGCATATTCTTTCTTCACTTGTTGGAAAGTCCTCATGCATCTGCTTTACGTTCATGCAAACATGATTAATTCAATATGACATATGATATGCATGGATTTTTCCACAACCTATTTAAAGATTTATTTTATTTTTTGGTTTATTATCAAACCTCTGATCAATTCACATAATATCATTTTTGGTTCGTGGAGTATATATATATATATGAATATAAAATGAAGTGATAATTTAATTACCCTTCTCCATTTCCTGCCTTGCAATATTCCCTGAACTGTGTGCATTCAGCTTTTACCTTTTTGGCTCCAATGCTGCACCCATTACAGCAGAAAATTTGAGATAAAGAACAGAATATTTTTCATGATACCAACTATATATATATACTTTTTAGTTCTCAATTTATATTATATATATATGTGCATGTACCTTGTGCTACTTCCCTTGAACTGATGCATATAGGTGTCCAGCTTATTGAAATCCAGAGGGTTTCTCTCCCTGTATAAAACATTAATAGAAACATTATCAATATTGTCACAATTAAGAAAATAAAATAACAAACAAAAAAAATTATTTTAAAAAGAAAAAACTTACAGTGCCTGGTCTATGTTAAGGATTTGCCTGGATGAATCCCGATAGTACAATGTAACAACTTCCTCCACAAAATTAGGATTAGCATCATCTTGAAGCTCCTCCAGCTGGACAAATTGTTCGTCAAGAAATCCCTGCAAAAAGGTCCAATATCCAATTTTCCATCAGAAACGCGACGAGAAAATCGAAGACCAAACATAAACTTTCGAATGCTAATTTACATGTGCATCCATATATATTATATACCATGAATATTGAGATTTAATATTGAGTCTCGACCCTCTATGACTGCATATATATATATTGCTCAAATGAATCGAATCCCGTATAATAAGATTAAATTATGAAATGTAATAAGCTCTGCCATGCTTCACAACTTTTCAAATAGATACGGATGCTGACATAACCTCATAGATAGATACAAATAATTTATGAAATAGACACTCATAGGATATGTTAGAGTACCGTATATATGATAATAAGGAGGAGAGAAAATCATTACCATATTATACTCTAAAAGAAAAGAGATTATTATGGGTGTTTATTGCGACGTTCCAAGTTGCCTGGGTATGGAATAGGGATGTTCATACTTATACGTAAATGCATTTTAAAATCGTGATGACGATAAATTTATGAGAACTCCACAGCTAAGTATGCTTATATGAGAGTACGTAGTACCAGAATGGATGACATCCTGAAAGTCTAATTCGGAGAAGCCAAAAGTAGATAATATTATGTCATTGGGGTGAATCGTTACATTTTTGCTAATTTATGCCGGGGATAAGCTAGTGTCATGTGTCATGTACCATGAATGTGTACGAACATTTGTTTCATGCAAGTGTGTTGTTGTGGTCTAATAGAATTAAGCCTTACCATGAACAAATTAAAACGCAAAAGATCAATTGTGGGTGTTTCTCCAATTTGCAAATAAAAGAAACAACAGTAAGTTTGGGGCAGTGACAGCAACAAATGTTAAGAAAAAGATCAAACCTGATCAAAGAAGGACTGCCTCATGACGGCAACCTGTCTGAGCATCTGGTTCCTCTCCATTACAGAATACGTCACAGAGAGAGAGAGAGAGAGAGAGAGAGAGTTTATGTAGTAGAGAAAACGCTTGAATGACAATGCGATGTATAGACATGGCAAGGCCAGAGTTGGTTTATATAGAAGAGAAAAGAGAGAGAGAGAGAGAGAGAGAGAGAGAGAGAGATGAATAGTAGAGGAGAGGCAACAGTGTCTGATCTTTTTCTTTTCTTTTTTCATTTATTATTTTGTGTCTCAAGAATATAGGGGAGGGTAAACAACATACGTGGACATATTGTTAGGGTGAAGTGAAAAGGCAGATTCGAGTAATGTTGTAAGCATGTTTTAGTAGGTAGGTATAGGGGGTCGGTCAGAAAAAGAAACCAAGAATATATCATATCATATTATCATATATATATATATATATATATATATATATATATATATATATATATATTGTATGTCTTCTGGTTATATTTTACCTTCAGTACTCCCAGAACAAAATCCACGCAGATTCTATACATAACGTTTCCTAAATGTACCCTTTTCTAATGAAATCGATATTTCTAGCGTTTTTTGTACTCAATCCCCAATATTCTGCCAAAACAACTGAAGAATGAAGAGGTAATTAATAAAAGAATATCGGCTTTGCTGCATGTCAACAATAAAGAATAATACAACTTTTGTCAACTTTAGTTAGGGGAGGGAAATTAAGGATATTTTGTCTAATTTAACCAACATTTAACCCAAATAAAATAAACACCGAACACAATTGTAGCATGGGAAGGGTTGGGTCACATCCGATTGTGATGGCCTCATGAAATCAACAGTAGACTCTTTGGATAATATCAACAGTAGACTCTATGGATAATAGAGAGGAGATTTTTTTTTTTTTTTTTTAAAAAAAATTATCCAAAACGTAAAACTCTCAAGATTATTTTCACTTTTCTACACATCAGAACATTTTTTCCAAAAAAAAAAAAAAAAAAAAACAGAAGGTACACTTTAAAAAGCACTAACAAATAAACAGAATTTTACTTTTCACTAGCTAGCTTTTAACGGTCTTCTGCCAAATGGATCTCAATATTATAGTTGTTCCTTATATACTATATATTGTCAATTGAAGATGTTTTTCTTAGAGGCTTTTGTTTTGCCCTTTTCAGATTGATTTGTCTTAGAAATTTTTTTTTCCTAATATTACGTGTTAAATCATCACTTTATATATTTCAAAAATTTAAGCCGATAAAAAATAATAATATTCTATCGTTAGGTAGAAAGGGTGGAAATCAATACTAATTTAAAGAAGAAAGACATAAAGAATGTTCTTGATCAATTAAAGGTTATTTAGTGATGAGTGCATGGCTGCATATACATTAAGCTAAATTGGATCATATCCGTTTATAATATTTAAATCTTTAGCTTATTAATTAGTTTTATTCTATTGTAATGTACTAATATGTGTAATTCCTTTTTTGCTTCTCACTATGCAAAGGTCCTAGTTAAAATGGTAGATTTGGTGGGTGGAGAATAATGACAAGACACAACCAAGAAGTAGAGAATCATCGAGTGAGCAAAAGGGGAAACAATATTTAATTAGGAGAGAAAAATCCCACCAATCATTGATATGAGATCTTTATTACCTTGCAAAGAAGTGGTCATTTTCATGTCCCCTTCTTTCTCTTTCTTGAGCCTGCAATTTTAGCAAGATGTTAAAAAGAGAAAGAGTGTTGGAGAAAAGATAATCCTTTATTCCTCTGCCACGCCCAAGAGAGATGAGAGAGAGAGAGAGACAGAGATGTTTTAAAATTCTCTCTCTCTCGCTCGCTCTCTCTCTCTCTTGCAAATGCGTGGTCACATATACTACTTTGTTAAAGAGTAAAAAGCTGAGGGATTTTGGGGTGTAGAGCGTGGGATCAGAATATGTTTATATGTTCTCTATACCTAGCACTGATTGCGATTCTTTTTTCCTTTCACTTTCCCCGATGTTGATAAGAATCCCACCCTAGACGATGATCAATACCGGTTGTGATTTAACATGGTATCGAAGAAGACGTCGGTCTTCTATTCGAATTCATGTCTTCGTCATTCATCTTTCATTTCAATTAAATATTTTACGTGTTAAACAACATCTATATATTAAGAGAAGAATTTGAGCACACACGTGAGAAGAGGGTACTGTTAGAGTAGCTTAAGCTGATAGGAAAAAATGAGTTTATCATTTAATTAATATTCTACCATGTGCTTGCAAATGAAATATGATTTTGCATGCATAAAAATGAAATACATCTACAAGCTACTAGTGATGACCTATTACTTTCTGCCCAAAGAAAAGTTATGATCTTACTTTCTATCCAAGTAAGGTAGTTCGACATATGGCCTACATCCACACGTTACAGCTTTTTCTCGGCTATATCTTTCTTTGATTTATTCGATTGTATACAAGATTCTATTTATAGAGAAAGAGTCTGAACGTTACAAATCTTTTTTACTTCTATATTAACAACAATAAATTTAATTTCTCATCTTGTAACTCTTGTCTCTTGAATTCTTATAACTCTTGTCTCAATTGATGGCAATAAGGTATTGTTAGTTTGTGATTGGTTGCATTCTGTTGGACAAAATCGCTTCTATGTAATGATGCTTTTTATACAAAGTTGTTTATTCAGAGTCTACCTTCAGTTATGAGCTTCAAGAAGACTTTGTGCAAGATTCAAAACAGTGTAGTTCAGTTCCCTTGCATCCGTCCGAATGACGTGGAATTCCATCCGGGCGTTCATCTGTCAAAGCATCATCCGTCCGGATGACAAGATCTTTCCGTCCGGACGTTCCTATGTCCAGAAGCTTCAAACTGCTCTTGGTTGCATCTGTCTGGACGTATCAGCAATACATCCGAACGCCTTTTAATGTTCGACAAGTTAAAAGATTTTTTTTCCAAAACACAGATATGGGAAGACAGCTGCAACCATCCAGACAACGTGGCTATTTCGTCCAGACACTATCCTTGTCAAGGCAAGTCGTGCAGAAGATGTTCAACCGTCCGAACGTCAGACTCCATGGTCCGGACGCTCAAGCCTTAATATAGAAATTGCGTGCAGCAAAAGTGCAACCGTCCGAACGCTAGGGCAACACCGTCCAGACACGGCCCTATTCAGGAAAGAATTTCAAGCAAATTTGGAAAGCCAATTGCACAGTTGTCCGTCCAGACACCCACAGCTACCATCCGGACGCCGCCTAGGAAAATCGTATCAGATGCAATTTAGGTTTCTGTAGCCTATAAATAGAGCCCCTAAGCATGTAATTTGTAAGAATTTGGTATTGAATTCCATAGTGCTTAGAGAGAATATTTTAAGAGTTATTGTGCTGATCCACTCACTCTCAAGCCGTTGCCAAGTGTTGTTGCTGTGCTGAATTTGAAGTCTATCTTAGGGGTTGGCCCTAAGGTAAAGGATTTCATTGAAGGCCCCTTCAAGTAGGTTACTTGGTTGGGAAACGTTTGTGTTGGGTTACACGTCAGAGTTCAAGGTACAACCACTGCATAAGGGTATGTGAGTGCTACTACTTTGTAACTAATTTTGTATTCTGAATAGTCGATATCCTGGGTTTGGCTGCCCCGGAATGATTTTTCTCTTAATTGAGTTTCACTTTGTCAACAAAATATTTCTGTCATTTAAATTCCACAATTTAAATATTTTGTTGAACACTATCACACACTTAGTAAAATAAAAGTCATCTTTATTTTTCAGATATAATAGGTTGGATTAAAGCCACAAAAGTTTTTCCTTTCACAAACTTCTCTTACTACTGGTCGAGTCATTTTGCATATATATATATATATATATATATATATATATATATATATATGCTTGGCACAAAGAGAAATCTGTTAAATGCTTGGAAACCCAGCTAAGTAGTGCCAGAATCTGGAAAACTTCAATGCTGAAAAACTTGATTTCTATTACTCCTATTGGTTGGACTAATGTCGTGAGTTATGACATTCAGCATCGGAGGAAAACTAGTCTCTTGGCTAGCTAGCTAGTTTATGCAAGCTAGCTTTGCTTAATTGCTGTCATTAATTACTTAAAGCTTCAGAGAAATGCTGTTAGACATGGAAACAATTTGAGATCTGAAAAGGATATTGTACATGAAAGGTGTGATTTGGGATACTAAGCATAGGATTAACTGGAAGAAGAATTTTCGGGTTTCTAATGTAAATATTGAGCTTTGTAATAGTTGATTTGGATATATGTTTTACGTTGAGTTTTCCTTTCCCTTTTATTTTGGGAAAGACTTGATTGTTGGGGTTGGCCTGGTTTTGGCTGTGTAGTTTTATGTTCTAGTGTTGTGCTGGAAGTGCATGTGGTTGTAATTGTTGTTTGGTTTAATAAAATATTTAATTCATCCACCTAAAAAAAAAGGCGAAACTTGCCATGACAAAAGCAAAATTCTAGCTTGCTTAACTACTGTTTGCTGAAAAAGAAAAAAGAAAAGAAAAGAAAGAGAGAAAACTAAAGCTAGTAGAATCTGTGAGAAGAAAGGAGCATGGGGGGTTGTGATGCCAATGCCACAATATTGTCCTAAAGAGGGACATTTGGTTGCAACATCAAAGAATTAGCTGCTTTCAGGACCTCCTCGAATAATCCAAACTTGTGGGCATTGGCATCGTACAGAAGTTAGCTTTAAGCTTGCTTTCTCAGTGACCTTTTCACAGATATTCTCCTCTTTGCAGCATCGATTCTGCTCATCTTCTTCAGAATCCATTGCTTCCATTGCCTGCTAGACATTATTGAAAGTACCATCCCCACTATACCCATCTTTTGCTCCACCCCCAAATTTTATCCAAATGATCATATCAACTGAATGAGATGTGATATATTCACGTTCAAAACCTGAAGAAGAAACAACCAAACAACATCATGATCGATTCTCCAAATATTAGAAAAATATCAACAAAGAAGAAGCTATATTACCAAGACAAGAATTTAACGTGGTTTGACAAGATTGCCCATGTGCGTCTATAGGCAGCAACAACGATGTTTCTTCTGATCTACTAGTATCAAGGAAAATTACAGATGAACCATACCTCTCTCCCTCTCTCCCTCTCTTATGAAATCTCAAACTACCTCTAGGATGCGCAATGTGAGTTTACAAATTTCAACAGTGGTATCAGAGCGTTGAACACAATGTCAATATGGTAGATTCTAATGAAATTCTTGATCTGTTATCACCCCCCATAGTACTTAGAATGAACTAAAGAAGCGCATGACTTGCATGTATAATTGAGCGCCCATTGGGCTCTATGTATGGATGACACATGAACACTTGATAAAAGAACTTCTATTCGAGGGAGAGTGACGTCAATGTAACGATGGACTCATGCGTGATTGGGATAGATTGTTGAGTATACATATGCGAGTGAAAAATTATTAAGTCCCAAATTAAAAACATTATAAAAACGAGTGGTCAATATAATAAATTTATCCCAAACCCATTAGTTTAAACTTTCAAATTAAATAGTGTCCCGATATGTTAACGAAGTCTTCGGACCTCTTGGATTGAAGCAAGCTAGCTTTAATTTGGGTCTGTTTGACAGTTGGATTTTTGCGCTTCAACATTGAGTTACAAGAAATCAATTTATTGAGCTTGGTTTATTATTTTCCAATGCATTAGGAATATATTCATCATTCATGTTGGTTTTGACCTCTGGTAATTTCTTTGTTGAGGAAGACCTCATGTCGAGGACAAGTCTTCGATTGTACAACAAATATCAATGTTTCTTCGAAGAGCAGACTATGCATCATCCAAGAGATGACCCAATTAAGTAGTCAGCTTGACAGCCTCACCATATTTACCGAATAATACAATAGCAGCAATATCACCCCCTACAACTTAAAGACGAGCCAAATTAGAAAATTGTTAGCCCACAATACCCATCAAATAGTTTTTCCTAATGCCATTCTTGGGGAACTTTTGTTTCACAAGTGATACATCTCCCTAGATAAAACGAAAATGATTACATTTTTCATACATGTACGAGGGAGAAATTAAAGTTGTATATGCATTTGGATTGAGGTCCTTTGCCATTCCTTTGACTTGCCTGGGCCTACAATTTTAAGGATTCAGGTAGTTTGTTTAAAAAAAAAAAAAAAAGGAGGCCTAAATTGAGCCACGTAAGACTTTAAAGAACAATAATAATAATAACAAAAAAGTAAAAAGATGGTACGTTAGACAATCCCTTGAGGTGGTCAACCACTTCTTTATTTCCAAAGAGTGGTCGCATCACCGTCTTACCCTGTGAGGGAGTGGTTGGCCACTCTAGAACCCTTGGGGTGGTCACACCACTCCCTTGAACTATCAAGGGTTATGCACCACCACCCAAACAATTAGGGGTAACCTAAACTAGCCCTTAAGGGAGCAATCAGGTGTTTTGCAACCGCCTCCCTAAGCCCTAAGGTGTGGTGCACTTGGGGGTAGTCGCACAACCCCCCAAACTCTCAAGGGTTGGTTGCACCATCTCCAAACCCTCTCAAAGAGAAGCCCAACTACCCATTGGTTTTTTTTTTTTTTTTTTTTTTGCATTATTTTGTTAACTACAAATAGTTCAATTCATGCGGTTCATTTTGAATAAATGAAATTGCAAACCCTTGTAATACCAAAGAATTGCACGGAAGAATACCAAAAGCAATTTTCACTCTCTCTCGAACCTTCTCGCAGAATGCCCCTCCTACGAAGTCAGTGTTGCAGGGGGAGAGGGGTCCAAACCTCTCTCCCCCCCGGCATGGTTTTGTACCCTTGGTATTCTTGGACTAAGGGGTCCTTTTGGTCCTCCTTGGGTTTTCTCAATGGAGGTTAGAGTTTTCCAGTCTCTAAGACTGTGGAGTTTTGTTCCCCCCGGACTAGTTCCGGTGGTGGTTTTTCGTCCCTCCGATCTCAGATCCGATGGTGGTTTTTTGGTCCTCTAAGTTTGAAAGGACTAGGGAGGTTTGTGTTTTGTTTTTTCAGTTCTTATTTGTTTGTTGACAATAAAACATTTCAGAGAAGCTCTAAGGGGGAAGCAACCACCGCTCGTGTCGTTGGCAGCAGAGATTTGGTGAACTTCAGTTTGTCTCCATTCTTTGATTCTAAATCTACAAAGTTTCGCCGTCCTCAGTTCGACATGCGCCCTCCAGCCTTGCTCGCCGCCGCCGCCTTCTGGTCCAACCGCCGCGTTGTAACGGTCGAAATGATCGCTGGAGCTCGACGCGTGGTTCTCACGTGCCAGGGTGTGTTCATACCTTGGTCACGCGTGAGAGCTACGCTCCTTCCCTTTTGTTGTGTATGGTGGCTTTCGGTGCTCAAGGGCGTTTTGGGAGTTTGGAGGATGATGCTCAACGACAACTTCACCGACGGATGTTTCTGTTAGGATGTTTTCTTGTTTTTTACAGATTGTATTTAACAGGTTGCTCTGTGTCAAATTATCCTAATCATTGCTTTGTGCATAGATTTTATGACCGACTCTATAGTGCAAGTAGTAGTTTTTATGTTATCGCAGAGACACCTTTCTGTTGGCTAGGCTTATTTGTAACAAATGTTGATACAATCTGAGTTTTTAAGGTAACTGTAACGGGATACCTATTATGTGAGTCTCTGTAATATTCTGAGCATTGTCTCAGTTTAATTGTAACTTTGTTACCTTTTGGGATTGATTAATGAGATTTCTCCATTTTCCCTTAAAAAAAAGACAAAAAAAAAGAATTGCGCGGGCCTCGATCCATCCGCACCATGCAAACAGTAATATTAGACCATGTATTTGATGACCATTCCGGCCAAGACCACTAATGACAATAAACATAGAGGCCTCAGGAATATTGTGAAGTTTAATTCTTTCACTACCTAAATATATGCCACAACTGTCAAATTTTTACCGAAGAGCAGTGGAGAGAATCAAGGTTAAGAGCATCTCTGCCCAAGAATAAAGGAGCAAAGATTACGAAAATTACAAGGCATAGTTTACCACTAAGAGCTCATCTACAAACATCGGAACTGATTGGCCAAATCGATTCAATTATTTCAACTGCTAGCTGTTTACACAGAAAGAATAATATTTTCCTACGAACTTGATCTAACCTATGTTATAAAGACCGGAAATTCTTCATTCTAATAAAAAAATAAACCGAGATGCTTTAGCGAAAATATAATTGTACAAAATCAAGAAAAGGAAAAAGGATATTAACTCTGCTCTCTTCTCCCGATTTCAAACTGCTTGGATTACACTACTCTCGCCCTGCTTGTTTAAGTCAGACCCACTGACTGGAGCATTTGCATGAAATGCTGACTGCCTTGAGGGCTCTCCTATCAATTTTAACGACAGTGGTGAAGGTTCTCTATGGCGTCTCTCAGCCTCTTCGAGACTGAGCTGAGACATGCCAACAAGTTCATCAACATTGACAGGCTCCTTGGGAAGGATTGGAATTGGCTTCAAGACCTGATGATGTGACGGCTCCGCACCCTTCTCTTCCTCCATAGGAAATGTATTTGGTGGCCAGAATAGGAATGGAGAAGGTAGATAAGCAGGGACCAATCCAGGAAGCATTGGTGCCAGTCCAATTGATCCCGTCACACTTTCCTCGGGTTCTTTTAATTTTTCTTTAGATGTGGCTTCCATAGGTTCAAATTCCGATTTGAGGGAGAGATTTAATGAAGGTAACGCGTCGGCATTATCAGCTTCACTTGCAGAAGGCAACAATACTTGTTCTTCTGGCACAGATGGTGGATCCATGGCCTGCCATAAAGTATCAAAATAATGAACGAGAAAAAAGAAAAAATCATTGAACTAAGAGCTTATTATAACCATCATTAATGAACAATAAGCAGGGTTTCTCTATTTTGCTCTCCAACACTCTCGTGTTTTTCTTCAGCAAAGTGATGCATGACATAATTGACACGGAAAATCTAGATGGTATGGGCCTATAATTTGGCTGTGATCTGTGCACAAATAGTCGATTGTTTTTACGTGTGAAACGCCTAAGATAACATAAGAAGCAAGACAAACCATATCAGGAACCATGTCAAAAAGGCTGGAACGTCTCTTTCGTCGGTTAGCATTAGTCTGCCGGATAAAGTATTTCTGGGCATGGCTTGCCACTTGTGTAGGAGTCCTTGAGATGACAAAATTCCGTGCTATACCACGCCAGTCCCCTTTCCCCAACTTCTGAAGGCCAATTAAGAACAGCCGATGTTCCTCTTCTGTCCATGGGACACCTGAAGACCAAATCCAGTACAAGAAGAAAAAGAACCAAGTTAAATCATAGATAATTACTACGTAGATTTCATAGATAACCGATTATAGAATGGAATGGTAACAATCTTTATTTGTCTGTCACACATTCCATGAGTAACATTTGATATCATTCAAGACTCAATATAAAAGCCAGCAAAATTCATGAGAAAAAACCAGTAAATTAGAGCACTGATGGTTAAGAAAGTATACAACAAAAGAACCAATGATGATAGGTTGAACGCACTGTGTGATTTGTAGGTGACCTAAAGCAGATTCGCTTTATGTTGAAAGCATGAAGCATAGGGTCAAGGTATGGGGAGATGCTAAACAGTAGCCTAATTATTCACACCCCTACAGAGTCTAAATATCTGAAACATGGGCTAATGCAAAACAAGCAAAGAAATGGCTGGCAGAGATTACCTCAAAAGTAGCCAATGAGCTGTATACTACAATAAGGCAGAACAATCATGATGGAGTTAATGTCTACCTGCAGATTTTCTTTCGTTATAAAAGGTCTATCAGGTTTTCACCTTTATAATGAGGCCCTACATGCAAAGTGGGAGATCTTTCATAATCTTTTGAGATACACCCTACAATATGGGGTTAAAAAGCCAAAATAAATTATTTTAGCCCTTATAAAGAGAAAACTTATTCTTAAACCCTTTCCATGTTGATGAGGTACAAAAGAAGAAAGAACTGCAAAATCCGATCCAATTTATTGTAATCGATTAGTTAACAGTCCAGCTAGCTAAAACTTAGGCACCTGAAACAATCGTGCTGAGTACTACTACTAAGAAGATACTGGAAAAAATCTTACAATCTCTTTGACCTCAGTAGGATAATCCACCCAAGAGCCATCCGCCTTGACAACAGAGACAACCTTATTTCTCCCTTGACAATTCTTTACCATTCTAAAGAAAAACTCGGTATTATAGTGTAAGCTTTCTTCAGTAGTAATCTTAGTAATCGTGTTACTATTATTTCTTTTTCTTATCTTTTGCAAGTAAAAGATAAGAGAAACTAAAATATGGAAAATGTTCCAATGTATAAAGAGAAATTAGAACAACTCACTCTTCCAACGACCCCACCCCACCCCCCAACCCAACCCATTAAAGGTTTTATAAAATATTATTTAGTTATGTACATTAGAATTCATCCAAAGCCACATGTTGCACCTAAAGATCAGTATTACCAAGGGCAGAGCAAGATAAGAACCGAAAATATGAAGAGAGATTTTTGTCAATATCAAAACATAAAATTCTAAATCAAACAATTGTTTTCTTGACAAATAGTAAAATCTAAAGACGATGATATAGCTAGAAATAAATATGGTGACAAATTGTTAAATTAAAAAATTTACATCTTTCGATGAATTTTTTTTTTTATTTTTGCTTGCTTATTCAATGTCAACTTCTTGCAAATAATATACTGTTGTACTTTGTTTCATATAGTGACTTTCTGTTCATGAATTCACATGGGTTTAGCCACTATCATGAGAATGTGTATCATAGAAAAAGAAATACATTATCCATTAGTCCAG